>NC_041380.1:186579165-186879165 GCF_002162155.2 Triticum dicoccoides | reverse complement strand
CCCCCGGACCTTCCGGCCGACCCGGAGCTTCCGGCCACCGATGACTTCGACCAGCCCAGGCGTGCCAACTCTCGGGTTAGCCTGGACCCCGTCCCAGACCTTCCGGCGCCCGGAACCTCCCGCCTGCCCGGACCTTCCGGCCCTCGGATGCCAACACATCTCCACTGCGCCAACTCTCTGGTTAGGCCGGACCCTCCCCGGAACCTTCGGTTCCCGGAACTTCCGTCCCTGCCTGCGCGCACCCACTTGGGCCGAGGCCCGTGTACCCTTTCGTCACCTAGACTATATATACTCTATCCCGTGCGAATTTCTAGGGTTAGTGATGTAGGGTTGCCCTCAGCCCGTAACTGGGCATAGCCAGGTACCGGACGTCTGCTGGGGACCGGTCATCCCGTGGCTCATGGGAGGCTGGACATCCGGTAGGGGCCGGTCGTCCGCTCGATCTGGCTAGGATGCTGGTGTAGCGGATTTCCGGTCTGGACCGGTCGTCCGGTCGCCGGTCTTCCGATGGCGTCGGACGTCTGCTCGTTTGGCTCGGCTGCAGGAACACCGGTCGTCCGGTCTGGACTGGTCGTCCAGTGGATCATCAGGCGCCGGACATCCGGACTCGACCGGTCGTCCGGTGGCTGGAGCTTCTTCGACAACTCTTCTTCTTGCGTCTTCGTTTCCACGATTCCCTCGCGGATGGTGTAGGTGTTCCTTGGCGCTTGCACTCCTCCACGTCGTCCGCAGCGTTCCGACAATACCTATGCATGCACACGGGAGAAGTGTCAAGTAGTATACAATCCTCGAAGGGGTCAAGTGAGCACGTGTAAAGGAGATGATTCACCTTTGTGTATGTGAAGTAGAGGTCGCATGTGTCACTTGCCAAACGGACTCTTGACATGGTGATGTCCGTAGGATGCTCCGCATCATCTCCCCTCCCTTGGGAAAGATCCGACCTCGGATCGAAATCCAAATCACCATGGGAAAGAGATGGCGTCGCCGTGTAGGAGCGGTCGATCACCAAGTTCTCATCATCTTGAAGCTCGAAATGGGCACTCTCCAATGTCGCACCGTCTCATGATTCCTTCAGAAGGAGCAAGGAGAATAAACACTTGGAAAAACAAATGTGGTTAGAGGTAGTGCAAAACCAAGCATTCAAGAGGTGATTCACCCAACAAGTGTTGTCATCAAGCATAGCATATGGTTTGACAAAGGATTGTGACATGGCATGTAAGCACATAAATTGAGCATAATCAAGGATATCATGGGGACAAGCATGTAAATGTGAGGTATTGATGCAAATATGTTGGACAAGTGAAGAAGCATCTACCTCAAGTTCATAGAAAGCATTCACAAATTGCTCAATGAAAGGTCTATGGTCGTCATAGGAATCATTCACAACACCAAATAAAATGAAGTGTCTAAACACATGTGTCAAGTGCAAGACAATCCAATCATAATGTGCATTGGGTGTAGTGAATATCATGTGGCACTAAACACAATAGAAAGAGCAATTGTTCATCATGTGTGAGGCAATCAAGTCAAGCATAGTAATCAAGTCGTGCAAGCTAGTAGTGCGAAGATGCAACATACTAGAGGAAATCATGGCAATCATGTCATGTGAGCAAATAATAGACATAGACAATGCACATGACATATCGCAAGCACGAACACAGAGTAAGATGAAAGTATCATCATAGGCATGGGGCACAAAGCAAACATGGCAATAACAAGCAATGTCTCCACCAAGCTTGCAAATACACATACAAGTATGAGAATCAATCATCATGTGTAATGCAAAGCATGGGTCACGAATGCATGGCAAAATCATAGTAATGAGCACATCATGCAAAGTGAACATGGCAAGATGGGCATAGAATATGTAGTGGACAATAACCCATAGCCAAGAGAGGGTCATGTAGAAGAATTGCGCGAAGTCTTTGCCCGAAGAGAGCGGTGGGAAGGACAATCCATGGGATCCCAAGTCATCATTGCTCTCTAGAGCTCGTTTTGTCACCTCGTGGGATTGCGAGGTTGACAAGAATTCATGGGTACCTACACAAAAGAGACACAAACCAAAGAAATTGTGCGCGTGGTAAATGTACACATCATCCATCATGATGTGTATGTGCACGTGTGAGTTAGCACAAGATAAGCATCGGTCAAAGAAATTTGATGCATGGTATAAGAACATGTCATCCATCATGAAAGAATAGTTATTGTGCATAACATGATGGGGATGCAAATTGAGCATACAAGTATATGGCACATCAATTGATAGAGGTAAAGGTGTCCCGAAGTTTCGATGAGATGGTGGCTATCGTTTTCTGTGGGAGTCGACCTTGACGATCCTACTATGAACGTGCGAGACGTCGCGCCTTAGCAATCGCTAAACCAACTTCCGTGGGTTATTGACCACGCCGGAGCATGATCAACCTGACCACGAGGGTCTGTTTCCTGCGAGCAAACGAAGAACAAGCAAGAAACTGAGACTGCAATCTGGATGTTGCGAATATAAGATGAAAGCTTTATTGATCAAGGTGGGGTTCTGTGACGTCTTGGTCTGGTCGTTGGACACAAACGAAGTACGCGAAGTTGCAGCTATGGCGAACTTTTAATCTAAACAAACCCAAAGCCTAAACGATGCTCTAAGGGCTCTATATATGGAGGAGAGAGGGGGAATTTCGTGGCCCTTGGTGGAGGGGTCCGAAACCAACCCTAACTCTTGTTTCCCCACACATACGGACTCTAAAAACAGCCTATACTTAAGTACTTCGAAAATACATGGGCCTGGCCCAATAATAAGGTGATGCAGCACCTAAAATAGCCTCTGGACGAAATTTATGAAGTGGCATCTTTTATATTTTGTCGCATGCTTCATGCACTCATTATGGTGGCTTCAGAGTCCTGGAATCATAACTTGTAACTCCGTTCTTGTTCCCCTTGCGCATGCCATCATCTCCATGCTTGAATTTGCTCCAAGGTTCATCTTTCTTGTCCAAGATAGGCCCTTCATTTGTAAGCAAAACAAATGTATCCAATTTAGGCAGTATCATATTCTCATGAACATTAGAATCGTTACCAAGAAACGAAAGTACCTGATAATTCAATTGGCGTGCGCGAGCTCTAGTAATCGGTCTAGTGTGTATAGCAGCAGGGGCTGTGGGTGTAACAATGGTATTGATGTCCTCATCATCCTCCCCTTCTTGAAATGAAGTCGTCCTCGACAAAAGTTCATCGTCCTCACCCAAATAAGGCTTCAAATCTGCAATGTTAGAAGTGGGACTAACCCCAAAATCTGCAGGCAGCTCAAGTTTATATGCATTATCATTTATTTTCTCTAACACCTTGACCATCAGCATGTGGCATTAGCTTTGATTTGCGCAAATTAGGACATCTATCCTTACGCAAATGCAACCAAACAAGAACTCCAGGTGCAAACACAACATGTTTTCTACCTTTATCTTTAGCAAGTTTATATTTAGCATTCATACGCTCAATGTTTTCCTTAGTTAACTCATGCATTTTTAAAATAGATTCAGCATGTTCTTTAGCATCAAAATTAACCTTCTCCGAAGATGGAAGAGGCAACAAATCAATAGGTGCATGAGGTAGGAAACCATACACAATTTCAAAAGGGCACATCTTAGTAGTAGAATGCAATGAACTATTATAAGCAAATTCAATATGAGGCAAGCATTCTTCCCACATTTTCTTGTTATTCTTCAAAACAGCCCTAAGCATAGTAGACAATGTTTTATTGACAACTTCAGTTTGTCCATCAGTTTGGGGGTGACAAGTAGTACTTAAAAGCAGCTTAGTCCCCAACATAGCCCATAAACATCTCCAAAAGTGGCTAAGTAATTTAGTATCACGATCTGAAACAATAGTATTTGGCACACCATGTAAGCGAATAATTTCCCGAAAGAACAAATCAGCAACATTAACAGCATCATCGCTTTTATGACATGGTATAAAGTGTGCCATTTTCGAGAACCTATCCACGACAACAAATATGCTATCCCTCCCCTTCTTTGTTTGAGGTAAACCTAAAACAAAGTCCATAGATATATCCTCCCAAGGAACACTAGGTACAGGCAAAGGCATATATAAACCATGAGGATTGAGTCGTGACTTAGCTCTTTGATATGTAGTGCAGCGAGCAACAAAACGCTCAACATCCCGTCTCATCTTTGGCCAAAAGAAATGTGTAGCAAGTATATCCTCCGTCTTCTTGTCGTCAAAGTGTCCCATTAATCCTCCTCCATGCGCCTCCTGCAACAACAAAAGACGAACGGAGCTAGCTAGAATGCATAGCTTGTTAGCACGAAACACAAATCCATCGTTAAGAACGAACTTGTTCCAAGTTCTCCCTTCCTTACAATTCTGCAATACATCTTTAAATTCAGCATGATGAACATATTGATCTTTGATGGTCTCCAAACCAAATATTTTAAAGTCAAGTTGTGAAAGCATAGTATAATGACGAGACAAGGCATTAGCAATAACATTTTCTTTACCCTTCTTGTGTTTAATGACATAAGGGAGAGTCTCAATGAATTCAACCCATTTAGCATGTCTACGGTTCAGTTTTGCTTGACTTTTAATGTGTTTCAAAGATTCATGATCAGATTGTATAACAAATTCTTTGGGCCATAAATAATGTTGCCATGTTTCTAAGGTCCGAACAAGAGCATATAATTCTTTATCATAAGTAGAATAGTTCAGACTAGACCCACTCAATTTTTCAGAAAAGTATGCAACAGGTTTTCCATCTTGTAATAACACACCTCCTAATCCAATTCCACTAGCATCACATTCAAGCTCAAAAGTCTTATTGAAATTAGGAAGTTGGAGTAAAGGAGCATGTGTCAACTTATCTTTCAATACCGTGAAGGCTTCTTCCTGTGTGGTACCCCAAACAAAAGGCACATCCTTCTTTATAAGCTCGTTGAGAGGTGCAGCAATGGTGCTGAAATCTCTCACAAAACGCATATAGAAACTAGCGAGGCCAAGGAAACTCCTCACTTGTGTGACCGTTTTGGGCTGCGGCCAACTCTCAATAGCTTCAATCTTGGCTTTATGAACTTCAATTCCCTGTGGAGTAACAACATAGCCAAGAAAAGATACTCGGTCGGTGCAAAAGGTGCACTTTCCAAGGTTACCAAACAAACGTGCATCAGGCAGAGCAATAAAAACAGCACGTAAATGTTCCAAATGTTCCTCCAAAGATTTGCTATAAATCAATATGTCATCAAAGTAAACTACCACAAATCGTCCAATGAAAGCGCGTAAAACTTCGTTCATTAACCTCATGAAAGTACTAGGTGCATTAGTTAACCCAAAAGGCATGACTAACCACTCATATAATTCAAACTTAGTTTTAAATGCTGTTTTCCATTCATCTCCCAATTTCATACGAATTTGATGGTATCCACTACGCAAATCAACTTTGGAGAATATTGTAGAGCCAATCAATTCATCAAGCATATCATCTAGCCTAGGAATACGACGACGATAACGAATAGTAATATTATTAATGCCTCTACAATCAATGCACATACGCGACGTACCATCCTTTTTCGGCACTAAAATGATAGGAACAGCACAAGGACTAAGGGATTTGCGTATATAACCTTTGTCGAGCAGTTCTTGTACTTGACGCATAATCTCCTTCGTCTCCTCTGGATTGGTACGGTATGGTGCACGGTTGGGTAATGATGCACCGGGAATTAAGTTAATTTGATGCTCAATCCCTCGAATAGGTGGTAATCCCGGTGGCACGTCTTGTGGAAAGACGTTAGCGAACTCCTGCAAAATATTAGTGACAGCAGGAGGCAAAGAGGAAGGCACGTCCTCGAATGAAAATAATGCCTCTTTGCACACAAAAGCATAGCAAATAGATTTGCTAAAATCTAGATCATCAATATCAGATTTGGTGGCAAGTAAACATGCACTTTTCAATTTAATTTCAGAGGCAACACTAGATTGTTTATTATTATTAGGCTGCATTTGTTGCTCAAATTCTTTTGCCACAATCTGATTTTCACTCTTATTTTTCTCCTGTTTTGCTTTATTAGCTCTATTAATATCATCTTTCAAAATGGAATCAGGAGTCATAGGAAGCAAAGTAATACTTTTATCCTTATGAACAAGAGTATACTGATTGCTTCTACCATGGTGAACAGAATTTTTATCAAATTGACATGGTCTACCAAGTAATAAGGAACATGCTTGCATAGGTACCACATCACAATCAACATAATCAGCATATGTAGAGATACTAAAATGCACATGAACAGTATGTGTTACCTTAACCTTGCCGCTGTTGTTGAACCATTGGATGTAGTAAGGATGTGGATGTGGTCTTGTGGTGAGAGATAGCTTCTCCACCATCTCCATGCTAGCCAAGTTATTGCAGCTCCCTCTATCTATGATGACGCGAACAGTTCGTTCCTTCACAACTCCCTTTGTATGGAACAAATTATGCCTCTGATTTTGCTCAGCTTGTGTAACCTGCACACTCAAAACACGTTGAGCAACTAAACATTCATACCTGTTAGCATCTTCAGCAGCCATGTATTGCGTCTCATGATTAGAATCATCTCCACCGTGTTCTTCACGTGTAATAAGAGCCAAAGTCTCCTCATCATAGTCACTAGCGGACTCATACCCACCATCCTCAGTAGCAATCATCACACGCTGAGATTTGCATTCTCTTGCAAAATGTCCTCTTCCCTTACAACGACGACAAATAATATCACTTGTGTGCCCTGTTGATGCCATGGAAGAAGAAGAGCTCTGTGCAGGTCCAGCAGGTGTGCTCTTGGCAGATAGTGGTGGTTGTGCCTTCTTTCTTGTATCACGGCTGGAGGTGGCACCTGATGGAGGTGCTGGTGGAGTGGAAGTAGAGGATGCACGTGGTGTCCATGATGAAGATCGACCTGCAGAAAAGTTAGTTCGCGCCAATGCCTGGCGATCCTGCACTTCATGGTCAGCTTTACAAGCAAGATGGAATAAACGAGTGATATTATTATACTCCTTATACTCTAGGATGGTCTGAATCTCTCTATTTAATCCACCCATAAAACGTGCAAGCATAGCTTCATTCTCCTCAACAATACCACATCTAATCATGCCAGTTTGTAATTCCTGATAATATTCTTCTACAAAAAATTTTCCTTGTCTTAAACGCTGCAATTTTTTAAGTAATTCACGTTGATAATATGGTGGAACCCAACGAGTACGCATAGCAGTTTTCAAAGCAGCCCAAGTAGCAGGAATAAGATATAATCTACAATGCTCAGACCACCAAGCACATGCAAAACTAGTGAATGCACAAACAACAGCAGGAACACGTCTCTCCTCAGGATATTGTAAACATGTAAATCGTTGTTCAGTTTCTAACTCCCAAGTAAGATATATATCAGGAACATATCTACCCTCAAATGGTGGAATATTCAATTTTAGTTTAGGGAGATGGTCATGATCTCGTACCTGAGGGTGAGCCCTACCATTGCCATTATTTGCATGTGGACGACCTGGTGGTTGCTGTGCTGGTGGTGACACGTAGTTCTTATTTTTATCAACCTCATCCTCGTAATCGCCGGCAAAATCATCCTCCTCCGCATCAGCAGCAGGAGCCACAGAAGTATCAACAATAGCACCAATAGTTTGTCCAGTTGCAAGAGGGAGACACCTCGCTCGGCGGAGGGCTGTTTCACGATGTGTAGGTAGTCGTTGTTGTTGTTGTTGTAGAGGTGCGTTAGGTGCAGCCGGTGGTGGTGGTGGTGGAAGACGCGCGAGCAATTCATTAAACCTGTTATCGAGCTTTGTTTCAAACGTCTTCTCCATGCCATCTATCTTCTCCATGGCCTCTTCAAATCCGTTTAGCACATCTTGCACCTGTCCACTCATCATTTGCTGAAATTTATCATGCAACTCCTTATTCGTCATGTTCTCCCAGTCAGTCTCGTCGGCTTGTGATCCTTCCATGGTTAGCAACAGTAGAAACACACAAGAATATGATCCTACAGAATACTAACAAGAGGTGGTGGTGGTGTCACAAATCCGTCAAGCCAATCGCAAATTCTTACCAGTTCTTACCCAGCAGCAGGCGGTGATCGGCAACCGTCGTACTCAAAACTCTCAAAGATTGGATAGAGCGATTACCAGGGAGAGTCAAACGCACGACGTAGATGTATGTGGAGCTGGGAAGGCTTATAGTATGGTAGCAAAAATGGTCAGCAATAATCAATTCAGAGATGCAAAGTTGAATAAATGCTCAACGACGGTACTGTGCTGGTCCTAGGCTAGACCGTGCTAGAGACGTGAGCCTAGAACACTAACAAAATCACGACGCTGCACGTAAACAATGGAGGAGCACACTCTGAAATTTTTTTCTTTTTTTTCACTTTTTTTCCTCTTTTTTTTGCTCCGCAACAATTTTTTTTCAAAAAAGTCTACAAATGGTCTAAAAACTGCCTAGCCAGAATTTTCCAGACTTAGTTTTTTTGGGTTTGGAACTATTTTTCTTCTACGGGTAGCACGGAATCTCAGGAGTCCTACTCTCTCACGACTCGGAGTATGGCGTGATCTAGAACTCGAAAACAAAGCAACAAATACTGGACACGGACTAGGACTGGTGGCGAAGATGAATCTGGTGGAACTCGGACTGTGGTGGTATATCTGGACTCGGATTGGTGGTGGTATATGGCGATGGTATATCTGGACTCGGATTGGTGGTGGTATATGGAGATGGTATATGTGGACTCGGATTGGTGGTTGTATATGGCAGCGGCGATGTATATGGTGGGGTGGTGGTATATGGTAATGATGATGATGATGATAGTGCGGCGGCGGCGTGACAACCTGTGAACAGAACTCGAAACTCTAAAGGACTAGACGCTAAGACCAGCAACTTGACACGACGATGCAACCGCAAATTCAACAAAGCAAATACAGAAAAGATTATGCAAAGGCTCAGATAGGTTCGGATAGGATGAACTAACCCTAAATTTTTTTTGGCTTTTTCGTGGACTGTAGGTATGAAGAATAGACTCGAACTAATCTACGAAAAACTGTAAAATCTCACCGAGCAACCTGAAAATCTGATACCACTTGATAGAGGCAAAGGTGTCCCGATGTTTCGATGAGATGGTGGCTATCGTTTTCTGTGGGAGTCGACCTTGACGATCCGACTACGAACGTGCGAGACGTCGCGCCTTAGCAATCGCTAAACCAACTTCCGAGGATTATTGACCACGCCGGAGCACGATCAACCTGACCACGAGGGTCTGTTTCCTGCAAGCAAACGAAGAACAAGCAAGAAACTGAGATTTCAATCTGGATGTTGCGAATATAAGATGAAAGATTTATTGATCAAGGTGGGGTTCTGTGACGTCTTGGTCTGGTCGTTGGACACAAACGAAGTACGGGAAGTTGCAGCTATGGCGAACTTTTAATCTAAACAAAACCCAAAGCCTAAACGATGCCCTAAGGGCTGTATATATGGAGGAGAGAGGGGGAATTTCGTGGCCCTTGGTGGAGGGGTCCGAAACCAACCCTAACTCTTGTTTCCCCACACATACGGACTCTAAAAACAGCCTATACTTAAGTACTTCGAAAATACATGGGTTTGGCCCAATAATAAGTTGACGCAGCACCTAAAATAGCCTCTGGACGAAATTTATGAAGTGGCATCTTTTATATTTCGTCCAATGCTTCATGCACTCATTATGGTGGCTTCAGAGTCCTGGAATCATCGCTTGTAACTCCGTTCTTGTTCCCCTTGCGCATGCCATCATCTCCATGCTTGAACTTGCTCCAATGTTCATCTTTCTTGTCCAAGCTAGGCCCTTCATTTGTAAGCAAAACAAATGTATCCAATTTAGGCAGCATCATATTCTCATGAACATTAGAATCGTTACCAAGAAACGAAAGTACCTGATAATTCAATTGGCGTGCGCGAGCTCTAGTAATCGGTCCAGTGTGTATAGCAGCAGGGGTTGTGGGTGTAACAATGGTATTGATGTCCTCATCATCAATAGCATGTTTATTCATGGGAAGCATATTGTGCACATAAGTATTGGGATCATGCAATGGATTGGAGTGATCAAAATCTCCAAACATGTATGAGGAAACTATGGGGCTCTCCTCATGAGCAATGTTGGAAACATCATATGGAGAAAATGGACAACATCCAAAACAATGCATATCCGAAGCTAGGTGGTCATGGCATGGCATATGAGATAAATGATGCAAAGGGAGCATATCAATATCATCACAAGAGAAACAAATGCCAATAACCATGGGCTTGTCATCTATGCCATAAGTGAAAATTGGGTTAATTTGAATGGCATATGCATAGTCACTATGAAGGGATTTCAACTATGACATATGATTGATCTCATGCATAGCATATGACAAGTCAAGCGGATTGGCAAACATGATGTGACCTAAGGAATTGTCACAAGATATCCTATGCAATATGGCATCACAACTAATAGACTCCACATGGCAATCATCATACTCATCATAAATGGGTAAACCATCGCATGGGGAAATCATACTTGCATGAAGCATGTCAATAGGGGGATCAACATCATGCGAGCAATCAATGTCATGAATGTCCACTAGTGGGACTAGAGCATCACCTTCACCTATGTTACCTTGTTCATTCCACTCAAGTGGTGTAGGTGAGGTGGGAAAGACCAAATGGTGGTCATCTTCATCTTGATGGAACCATGTGGGGGTGCATCATATTCCACCATGGCCATCGTCTTGTCCAAAGGTAGGACGACGTCGTCGAGAATCGGCGCGTCATCATATAAGGGACCTAGCACCAAATGAGAAGACACAATAGAGGTAGAGGTCAAGTCGTTAGTGTTTAAAGTGGCCTCGCATGACCTATCAACTATCTCACTCTCTCTATGTGGTGGTTCACTCACTCCCTCACAATAGGTGCACTCAATCTCACGTATGGTCGAGTCACTCATCTCACTCAAGTGGTGGGGGTTGTGGCACTCCTCACATGGGAATTGGGGTAACACATCATATATGGGGCTAGTGGTGAAGTCACTCTCACTCTCAATATGGTGGCAAAAGTCACTCATCATCATACGTCGCCGTGGTCGAAGGGAATATCCCATGCTCAACCATCTCATCGCCGTCGTGGATGAAAGCCGAAGATGGCACATCATCACTCTCGCCTCCTAAGATGGAAGCATCATCCTTGCTCGCCACCTTGTCGCTCGCCTCCAAAGCTTTGTCCTTGAGGGTCTCCGTAGTCGTACTCGTCGTCGCACCGTCTTGAAAAAGAGTCATGGAGTACTTGGCATCATCAATGCCACAAAGAGGGATGGTGGTGAAATCGAACTTGGGAGCATCGTCTTGGAGCTCGTCGGGCTTGGACATCGTGGTGGTACTAGCCTCATGCTCGTTCTCATGGAGCTTGGTCATCGCGAAGTGAGCTTGGGGTGGAGAAAGTTTGGCCTTCATGAGTTCTTGTTCCGCCTTGTGAGCACCAATGTAGTTGTCGTCGAGGGACTTGTAGTTCTCGAGGAAGATCGTCTTGGAGATGTCATTGTGTAATCCCATCATGAAGTGGAACTTCATCGAAATGGGTCGTCCACGCCGGCTCGTCGCAAGGCAATCTTCATCTCCTTGAAGTACTCGTAGATGGACTTGGATCCTTGGATGGTGTTCTCCAATTGGCGTTGAAGTTGTTCCGTGTAGGTTGGAGGCACAAACTCTCGCCGCAAAGCTCTCTTCATCTTGGTCCAACTCATGTCGTAGCTCTCCGAAGGTGTGTGAAGCCACCATGTGGACGCATAGTCATGGAAGTTCCTTATGGCACACTTCACTTGATCTTCGGGAGGGACTTGATGTAGCTTGAGGTAGTGGTCCAGCAAATTCTCCCACTCGAGATACTCCTCGGGTTCTTGAGTCCCATAGAAAGGAATCGTGTGGTCGATGTCGAGGTTGTAGTAGCTCGTGGAAGTCGCGGACTTGAGCTTGGGGAGCTTCTCTTGAGCGTAGTCTTGAGGTGCTTGTTGGCGAAGATGCCATATATCCGAAGGCGAAGATGCCTTGAAGTCGCTTGGCGAAGATGCCAAAGTGGTTGGTGTAGCCGTAGCTCCGTCTTGGTGGTGCTTGTCTCGCGGTCTTCTCTTGTGGTCATGAGGTTTGGACTTGGCGTGAAGTAGGGCTTGTTGTGACTTGTAGGTAGGAGCATCTCGAGCATCTTCATGATGATGTTGTCATTGTCGTGCTTGAGCTCGATGTAGATGTCGTTCATCGTCGTCGTGCACATGTTGCTTGGAGGTGACTTGCCCTTCATGACGAGGTGGATCACAAATGTGATGGTGGTCGCCATGGAGATGTGGACTAGGACGACTTGTGCTTGCATCATTTTTGCGCTCCGAAGACTTGTGACTTGAACGTCGCCGCCTTGAGGATGATGAAGGGGAAGAACGGTTGATCAACAAGGTCCGAATCTCCTCCATCCTTACATCTTGCTCCTCCTTTTGTGCATAAAGCTTGTTGTTGATGTAGCTGTGCATGCCGTTGTTTTTCTGGAAGACCGGAGATGAAATGCCTTGCCTATCCATCACAAGATTCGAGCCAATATGAGTGGAGAAAGAGAAGAACGAATACCAAATGTACCTTGACCGAAGTTGCAAGTGGATCAATGATCACTCCAATGTGGACAAGGAAATAACACAATTGGTACCAATTCTTGTTGGTTTCTCACACCTACACAAGTAAGGTGATGTAGGGTGAAACCCTAGGTGGCTGATCTTTCACGAAAGTAGCGGATCCAAAAGAGAAACACGAAGAACACGAGGGGGCTTCACGAGGGAAAACACGAGAGAATCACTCAAACCAACAAGATTCGATTACACATGTGCTAGATCCTCGAAACACAAAGAGATACACGATGTTCCAAGGTCAACAACGGACGATACACGGTAGCCGGTTCTTCTCCGTGAGGAGGTCTTGATGGGGCCACCCAAGAGGGGGTCTTGAATCCAAGGGGATCTTCTCCATAGAGGGGCCGCGGTCTCTCTCATGGAGTAGATCCGTAATGGATGAGCGTAGCTGTATCTCTCAAATGAGCTATCACAACGCTAACCCTAACTAGGAGGAGGTGGAGGAGTATATATAGTCTAGGCGAATGAAAGGGTAAGTGGCTTCGGCCCAACACACGGGCGGGCGTACAGGCGTCGGACATCCGACAGCTACCGGACGTCCGATGTCTCGCGAGGGTCCTGTCGTCCGGTGCATGTCGGACGTCCGACGTTTTGGCTCTGGACAGGTGGTGTCGGACGTGCGGTCGGCGTCGGTCGTCCGGGCGCTGGAGAGTGTCGGACGTCTGGTGTCTGGCGGTCGTCCGGGCGCTGGGAGTCGTCGGAGGTCCGGTGGCTCCGGTAGTCCGTAGATTCGGCTCGGGTCCTCAGGGGCCGGACGTCCGGTGGCTGTAGCTTCGCGCAGCTTCTTCTCTTCATCCTTGTACTTGGCGTCCTCGCTAGCTGTTCCGTTGGATGTGGTGACTTCGTGGCTTTCCTCCAAGTACCTGATCATGCATAGCACACACGTTGGAGGTAGTAGCCACATCTCACATGTAGAAAGTGATGGTTCGGAGAGGAGCGAGTTCACCTTGTGTCCAACGGCGTATGTTCGAGGTCTCGTCAGATGTCCACTTGGGGTTTGGAGAGTAGTCGGAGTGTACATGGGGATGAACATGGGATGCTCCGCATCATCTCCCCTCCCTTGGGAAAGATCCGACCTCGGATCGTGATCCTCATCACCATGGAAACGGTAGTCATGGACGGACATGTAGTTGGACGGAGTGGAAGACGTTGCGCAATCCAAGTAGTCCAAGGTGTCGCCGAAGTGGTATACATGCAAAAAGAGCAAACACAAACAACACTCGGAAATACAATGGTTTGAGCACACAAAGTGTCCATCATGTGAGAAGGAGTCCGTGCAACAAGATTGATCATGACAAGGTGCATGAAGCTTATCCAAAAGATATGGAAATGTATGCGCAACATTCATGGTAGCAAAAGCAAGAATATGATGAATGCAACCACGGTGCAAAAGGATGTCATAGTGAGACGGTTTATCAAAAGCATGAATGTGGTAATGGATGCTCAATGCGATGTGATCATGCAATTGATGATGGGCAATATGATCATGATGTATGAATATGCCATCAAGAAAGATCACAACAAATATGCAAAGGAAATGCACAAGCTCGTATATCATGGATGACATGGGAATACAAGATGCAACAAGGCAATCGTAATGGGAGTCAATGCATGCATGAGATGCAAATTTTTCATGGGTGTAACATGTCCAATGAGCATGACAAGTGTGAGCACAATCAACAAATATGGAGGTGTTGATGTACCAATGCTCGATGTCGTGGCATGAGTGGAGGTTCGAAGGTGCATCCAATAAGTCCGAGCGCTCCATAATGCGAAGGTCCATAGAGCCAATCTTCAATGTCGGTCCTCCATCCAATAGGTGCAACATGTAGACAAGAAGAAGGAGACAACAATGAAAGAATGACCAATCCAATATGCGTATTTGAGGATGGCTCAAAGGGAAGGAGTTCACCTTTAGGAGATTGTCGCAAACGTTGGTGTTGCACATCGTGTATGCTTTCACATGACCAAATTGTGTCATGACGGTATCGCCTTGTGAATCCTTCAACATGAAAGAACATGACAAACACTCGGAAAAACAAATGAGGTTAGAGGAAAACCTATCATTCGTGCGGTAAAATACCCAACAAGTGGATGCATCATGCTCATCATAAGAAAAGGACAAGGGAGCATTTCATAGCATGGAGGCATATGACGTGAGAACAACCAAATAGAATAGGCTCAATCAAACAAGCATGCATCACAAGTAATGTGTCCAAGTCTCCAAGATCAATAAGCATAATTGGAGGCAAACGACAATGAACAAGATGTATCAAGTGAGAGGCACGAGCATATATGTCATCAACCCAAGAAAGCGAGTAAGACTTGAACATGGGTGAAGCGACAAAGCAAGCAATCATGGTGATCAATTCAATCAAGCTAGTAGTGCGAAGATGCAACATACTAGAAGAAATCATGGCAAGCATGTAATGGGTGCAAATAGTGTGCATGAATAATTCACATGACATAACACAAGCATCAAAGCAAGATATGAGCAAAATAGCATCAATAGCATGAGGCACATGATAAACATGGTAATAGCAACAAGGATCTCCACCAAGCATGCAAATACACATAGGAGTAACGTAATTGTGAATCGTGGGTAGATGCAAGCAAGGGTCACAATTGCATGGCAAAGGCATAGAAGCAAGCATAGCATGCAAAGTGAACACGGTAAAATGAGCAAGAAGCGAGAAGCGGTATATAGTGCATAGCCGTGTGAGAGCCAAATGAGAAAGATGCGCGTAGTCGTTGTGCGAAGAGAGCGGTGGGAAGGATAGTTCACGGGATCCCAAGTCATCTATGCTCTCAAGAGCTCGTTTTGTTAGCTCTTGGTATTGAGAGGTTGACGAGTATACATGAGTACCTACACAAAACAAAGACAAAGGGAAAATTGTGTGTGCATGGTAGATGTACACATCATCCATCATGATGCGCACGTGCTTGTGTTGGTTAGCACAAAATAGCCAATGCTCAAATAAATGAGATGCGTGATATAGAAACATGTCATCCATCATGAGAGGTTTATTGTTATGTATAGCATAATGGAGACTCAAATTGTGTAATGCATCACAAGAAATATGTAGAGCATTGTTGCTCATGGAATGCATATGGTACAAGCAATTATGGGAATCATGCAAAGTATGGAATGCATAAAAATCTCCGAATATATATGAGGAAACTATGGGGGTCTCCTCATGAGCATTAGTAGAAACATCACATGTAGAATATTGACAACATCCAAAAGAAAGCATATTTGGAACAATGTGATCATGGCATCGTATAGTAGATGAATTGCGCAAATCATGTAAAGCAAGCATGGCAATATCATCACATGAAAAACAAAAGCCAATGACCATCGTCTCGTCATCTATGCCATAAGTGCAAATGGGATTTATGGTAACGGGGCATGCATAGTCACTATGTTGAGATTGAAATGAGGCAATATGGGATATCTCACTCATAGCATATGACAAGGTTAATGGATTGTCAAACATGATGTGACCAATATAAGTTTCACATTATATCCTATGGAGCATAGCATCACAACTAGGCAAATTAACATGATCATCATCATAGTCATCATAAATTGGTAAGTCATGATATGAAGAAGTCGCACTAGCATGAAGCATGGCAATAGGTGGATCAACATCATGCAAGCAATCATTGGTAAGATAGTCCACTAGTGGGATAAGAGAAGTACCATCACCTATGTTACCTTTGGAGCGTCGCTCATGTGTTGTAGGTGAGGTGCTGAAAATCGTCTCGTTGTCATCTTCATCTTGATGGAACCATGTGGGGGGGTGCATCACCGTCCACCATGGCCATCATTGTCTCCATTGGAGGTATGGACTCGTCGAGGGTAGGCATGTCGTCAAGTAGGAGACCTAGCACCAAAGAAGAAAACACACTCGGAGTAGAGGGTAGGTCGTTAGAAATCATAATGGCCTCACATGTCGTGTCAACTACCTCACTCACTAAGTGTTGTGGCTCACTCACTCCCTCAAGGATGCTCCCACTCATATGGTTGGTGGAGTCACTCAAATGGCTCTCAACCTCACATAGGATGTGTGGCATGCTCTCAAGTGTTGGGCTAGTGGTGGTCACACTCATCCTCTCATAGGAAATGCTCTCAATGTCACGTGTGCTGGAGTCACTCATGTCACTCATGTGGTGGTGGCTCTCCTCACATGGCAATTGGGGCATCTCGTCACATGTCGTTGTCGGAGAGATGTTGGTGCAAATGTCTCCATGCTCAATCATGTCGTGGTCGTAGCCGTGGATGAAAGCCGAAGAGGGCACATCATCACTCTCCTCGAAGACCAAAGAGAAGGTCTCATGAGCGGTCTTGTAGCTTGACTCGGAGTATGAGTCCAATATGTCGTCTTCATGTTGTTGAAGAGGTTCGCGCTCGTCGCCGTGGTCGAAGGGGATGGCCCTTGCTCGACCTTCTTCTCACCGTCTTGTTGTTGGAGGCCCAAATGATGTGGCACCTCATAGCTCATCTCCATGACTGAAAGGAAATTCCCTTTCTCGGCCATCTTCCTTGAGGGGCTTCCAAAGATGGAAGTGTCGCCCTCACTTGTAGGTGTTCGCCTTGGACTTGATGAAGTCAATGTGGGCGTACTCGTGGGAAGTAGGCGACGATGTCATACGTCCAAAGGCGAAGATGTCTTGATAGCACTTGGCGAAGATGCCGAAGTGGTTGTTGTAGCCGTAGCATGCTCTTGGTGGTGCTTGTCTCGCGGTCTTCTCTTGTGGTCATGAAGTTTGGACTTGGAGTGAAGTAGGGCTTGTTGGGACTTGTCGGTAGGCGCATCTCGAGCATCTTCATGTTGATGTTGGTGTTGTCGTGTTTGAGCTCATAGTAGATGTCGTTCGTCGTCGTCGTGCACATGATGCTTGGAGGTGACTTTCCCTTAATGACGATGTGGATCACGGACGTGATGGTGGTCGCCATGGAGATGTGAACGTGGACGACTTGCGCTTGTGTCGCTTGGGCACTCCGAAGAGGATCGATGTGCTTGCCGCCGCCTTGAAGATGACGAAGGGGAAGTAGACTTGATCAATGCCCGAATCTCCTCCATCCTTGCATCTTGCTCCTCCTTTTGTGCGGAAAGCTTGTTGTCGATGTAGTCCCTTTTCCTCGCTTCAGAGTGGCGAATGTCAATGGAGAGGTTCTCGATGCGCTCTCGCAATCTTGATTGTGTGCCTTGCATTTGTCGTTGTAGATCGAAGATTGACACATTGGTGATGTAGTTGTTCAAGCCGTCGTTGTTGTCAAAGACCGGAGATGAAATGCCTTGCGTATCCATCACTCCAAGAGGAAAGTGTGAGTGGTAGAAAGAGAAGAACGAATACCAAATGTACCTTGACCGAAGTTGAAAGTGGATCAATGATCACTCCAATGTGGACAAGGAAATAGCACAATTGGTACCAATTCTTGTCGGTTTCTCGCACCTACACAAGTAAGGCTTATGGTGGAGCTCGGTGAGGATAGTGGCACAAAACTTTGATGCAAAATGTTAGCAAGAGTCAATAATGTTGAAAGAGATTCACAAATTCGCAAGTGTAACAAGTAGACCAATAGCAATATGGGTGGCACACGGAAACGCACACATGGATAGATAAATGGGGTCGTGCAACCAATGATGAGCTCAAAATGTGGAATCCACGGAAAATGCTCTTGTTGCACAACTCTAGAGAAGCGCTAGCACGATTGCTCAATAGGCGGATACGACACTTGTGCACAACCTATAGGAGACAAAAATGCAACGACTTCTATCCCAAGTATGTTATGTATATATGGTTCCCGGTGTTATGATCCAAGATGACAATGTGGTATGATGCTATGGCACTTGCTTACAAGCTCTTTGCTCACTCTTTTTCTTTGCTTAAAAGCTTTATTCTCTTTTTTTGTATGGCCACTTTGTGAAATACACAAACCAAGTTAGCAATTGTATATATGCGGGAACAAACTTGAGGCACATGAGATGATATGATGATACCAATATGATATGGTATGTATGCAATGTATGGTGTAGATCACTAATGTGCACAAGTAACATTGCCGGCAATACTCAAATGGCTAGTCTCGATAGGCAAGTAACGCAAAATGGGATAGGGGTTAACAATGCAATTGCAAGGGGAATGTACAATGGAGGGGTACCACGATACCAAGATGATATGGAGGTTACCGTCCGCGGTGGTGATGAGTGGCGGTGATCTTGATGGAGATACCAAGATGATGGTGACTCGTCCCTAAGTAGCCGAAACACCTTAGGAAACGGAAAAACCGTGAACTCAAAATCTCAAATGTCAAATGGTGGTAGCGGAATGCGGTGGTGTTGCACTAGGCAATGCGGAAGTGGAGGTTATGGTGGTTGACTATACACGGTGTCGGAGTTGAAAGCACGGTCCCTAAGTAGCCGAAACACCTTAGGAGACACAACTCACAAAACAACCAAAATTGGGTTAAGTTGAGGTGGCGGAAGTGTATAGTGGTCAAGCCTATGCGGGAGTTGTGGTGGTGGTTGAAGAAGAAGCAACCGTCCCTAAGTAGCCTAGACACCTTAGGAGACTCAAATCACTCCTGAAGCAACCACTAATGCGATGGGGAACAAAATTGGTTAGGTTGCGAAAGTCGGCGGTGGTGTAGCGGATGATGTGGTGGAAGCCCTAGGCAAAGATGCCAAAATTGTCAAAATATGATGGATTTAAAAGATGTTGGTGGTATTTTTGTGGGAAGGAGGATGTCAAGAGATTCAAAACGAGCTAAAGAACGTCAAAATCAGAGTTCGGATGAATTAGTTATGGCCGAAACAAATTTTGAGCGAATCCGTTTTTTACAGGTAGCAGACGTCCGCTAATGGACGGATGTCCGGTGGCCGGACGTGATAGAGACGAAGGTGTCCCGATGTTTCGATGAGATGGTGGCTATCGTTTTCTATGGGAGTCGACCTTGACGATTCGACTACGAACGTGCGAGACGTCGCGCCTTAGCAATCGCTAAACCAACTTCCGAGGGTTATTGACCACGCCGGAGCACAATCAACCTGACCACGAGGGTCTGTTTCCTGCGAGAAAACGAAGAACAAGCAAGAAACTAAGATTGCAATCTGGATGTTGCGAATATAAGATGAAAGCTTAATTGATCAAGGTGGGGTTCTGTGACGTCTTGGTCTGGTCGTTGGACACAAACGAAGTACGCGAAGTTGCAGCTATGGCGAACTTTTAATCTAAACAAAACCCAAAGCCTAAACGATGCCCTAAGGGCTGTATATATGGAGGAGAGAGGGGGAATTTCGTGGCCCTTGGTGGAGGGGTCCGAAACCAACCCTAACTCTTGTTTCCCCACACATACGGACTCTAAAAACAGCCTATACTTAAGTACTTCGAAAATACATGGGCCTGGCCCAATAATAAGGTGACGCAGCACCTAAAATAGCCTCTGGACGAAATTTATGAAGTGGCATCTTTTATATTTCGTCCCATGCTTCATGCACTCATTATGGTGGCTTCAGTGTCCTGGAATCATCACTTGTAACTCCGTTCTTGTTCCCCTTGCGCATGCCATCATCTCCATGCTTGAACTTGCTCCAAGGTTCATCTTTCTTGTCCAAGCTAGGCCCTTCATTTGTAAGCAAAACAAATGTATCCAATTTAGGCAGCATCATATTTTCATGAATATTAGAATCGTTACCAAGAAACGAAAGTACCTGATAATTCAATTGGCGTGCGCGAGCTCTAGTAATCGGTCCAGTGTGTATAGCAGCAGGGGCTGTGGGGGTAACAATGGTATTGATGTCCTCATCAGGACGTCCGGTGAGCTCGGAAATCCGCTAATTTCCATCCGGGTTAGGGGTTCCGGTCGTCCGGTGGATGACGGACGTCCGGTCATTCCAGGGGCACCGGACGTACGGTAAAGTGACGGTCGTCCGGTGGTCGGGGTCAACGCGAGATTTCAGATCCGAGACGCGATTTTGGGTGGAATTTGGGGATTTTGGGGTCAAAATTGATGAGATTTCGTGGATGGAAAGTGGGGAAAATTGGGGAAATGCTAGATCCACTCAAAACCAAGCAAATACATGGATCAAAATCAACAAAACTTCATCATACCAGCAAATCACAAAAAAAATTGGGGCTATTTTTGGTGGGGATTTTCGAATTTGGGGAAGAACACAAAAAAAACTAGGCTAGAAAACACAACGGGGAGGCTCCAAATTCGTGATAAACCTAAGCTCATGATACCAAGATGATGTAGGGTGAAACCCTAGGTGGCCGATCTTTCACGAAAGGAGCGGATCCCGAAGAGAAACACGAAGAACACGAGGGGGATTCACGAGGGAAAACACGAGAGAATCACTCAAGCAGACAAGATTCGATTACACATGTGCTAGATCCTCGAAACACAAAGAGATACACAATGATCCAAGGTCAACAACGGACGATACACGGTAGCCGGTTCTTCTCCGTGAGGAGGTCTTGATGGGGCCACCCAAGAGGGGGTCTTGAATCCAAGGGGATCGTCTCCGTATAGGGGCCGCGGTCTCTCTCGTGGAGTAGATCCGTAATGGATGAGCGTAGCTCTATCTCTCGAATGAGCTATCACAGCGCTAACCCTAACTAGGAGGAGGTGGAGGAGTATATATAGTCTAGGCGAATGAAAGGGTAAGTGGCTTCGGCCCAACACACGGGCGGGCGTATAGGCGTCAGACGTCCGGCAAGTACCGGACGTCCGGTGGCTCGCGAGGGTCCGGTCGTCCAGTGCATGTTGGACGCCCGGCGTTTTGGCTCTAGACAGGTGGTGTCCAACGTCCGGTCGGCGTCGGTCGTCCGGGCGCTGGAGAGTGTCGGACGTCCGGTGTTTGGCGATCGTCCGGGCACTGGGAGTCGTCGGACGTCCGGTGGCTCCAGTCGTCCGTAGATTCGGCTCGGGTCCTTAGGGGCCGGACGTCCGGGCTGGGCCGGTCGTCCGGTGGCTGTAGCTTCGCGCAGCTTGTTCTCTTGGTCCTTGTACTTTTGGCGTCCTCGCTAGCTGTTCCGTTGGATGTGGTGACTTCGTGGCTTTCCTCCAAGTACCTGATCATGCATAGAACACATGTTGGAGGTAGTAGCCACATCTCACATGTAGAAAGTGATGGTTCGGAGAGGAGCGAGTTCACCTTGTGTCCAATGGCGTATGTTCGAGGTCTCATCAGATGTCCACTTGGGGTTTGGAGAGTAGTCGGAGTGTACATGGGGATGAACGTGGGATGCTCCGCATCATAAGGCTTATGGTGGAACTCGGTGAGGATAGTAGCACAAAAATTTGATATAAAATGTTAGCAAGAGTCAATAATGTTGAAAGAGATTCACAAATTCGCAAGTGAAACAAGTAGACCAAGCAATATGGGGCACACGGAAACACACACACGGATAGATAAATGGGGTCGTGCAACCTAGGATGAGCACAAAATGTGGAATCCACGGAAAACGCTCGTGTTGCACAACTCAAGAGAGATGCTAGCACAATTGCTCAATAGGCGGATACGACACTTGTGCACAACCTATAAGATGCAAAATGGATAACATTCTATCCCAAGTATGCTATGGATGTATGGTTCCCGGTGTTTCTCACAAGGTGATCCAAGATGATCTTATATGCAATGTGGTATGATGCTATGGCTATTGCTTACGAGCTCTTTTGTTTCTCTCTTTTTTTTGCTTAAAAGCTTATTCTTTTTTTATATCCACTTTGCGAAATGCACAAACCAAGATAGCAATTGTGTATATGCGGGAACAATATGGAGGCACAAGGGATGATATGATGATACCAATATGATATAGTATGTATGCAATGGAAGGGTGGATCACTAATGTGCACAAGTAACGTTGCCGGCAATAATCAAATGGCTAATCTCGATAGGCAAGTAACGCAAAATGGGCTAGGGGTTAACAATGCAATTGCAAGGGGAATGTACAATGGAGGGGTACCACGATACCAAGATGATATGGAGGTTACCGTCCTTGGCGATGATGAGTGGCGGTGATATTGATAGAGATACCAAGATGATGGAGACTCATCCCTAAGTAGCAGAAACACCTTAGGAAACGGAAAAACCGCGAACTCAAAATCTCAAATGTCAAATGGTGGTAGCGGGATGTGGTGGTGGTTGCGGAAATGCAATGATGGGTTTTGCGAGTAGGCAATGCGGAAATGAAGGGTAAGGTGGTGTACTATACAAGGTGTCGGAGTTGGAAGCATGGTCCCTAAGTAGCCGAAACACCTTAGGAGACACAACTCACAACACAAACAAAATTGGGTTAATTTGGGGTAGTTGAAGTGTATGGTGGGCAAGGTTATGCGGAAGTGGTGGTGTTGGTTGATGTAGAAGCAACCGTCCCTAAGTAGCCTAGACACCTTAGGAGACTCGAATCACTCCTCAAGCAACCACTAATGCTACGGGGAATAAAATTGGTTAGGTTGCGGAAGTCGGTGGTGGTGTAGCGGATGATATGGTGGAGGGCCTAGGCAAACTTGCCAAATTTCAGAAAATTTGATGGAGTCAAATGATGTTGGTGGTATTTTTCTGGGAAGGGGGGTGTCAAGAGCTTCAAAACGAGCTGAAGAACGTCAAAAATGGAGTTCGGATGAATTAGTTATGGCCGAAACAGAAATCAGCCGAAGTTGATATCTACAGGTAGCGGACGTCCGGAAAAAAACGGATGTCTGGTGGCCGGACGTCCGGTCGGATCGGAAATCCGCTAATTCTACTCGGGTTAGGGGGGTCCGGTCATCCGGTAAGGTCAGACGTCCGGTGGTTCCTGCGGCTCCGGATGTCCGGTAAAGTGACGGTCGTCCGGTGTATCGGGGTCAACTCGAGATCCGAGATTCGGGATGCGATTTTGGGCGGAATTTGGTGATTTTGGGGTCAAAATTGATGAGATTTCGTGGATGAAAGATGGGGAAACTTGGGGAGATGCTAGATCCACTCGAAACCAAGCAAATCCATGGATCAAAATCAATAAAATATCATCAACCCAACAAATCACAAAAAAAATTTGGGGCTATTTTTGGTGGGGATTTTCGAATTTAGGACGAAATCAAGCAAAAGAAGGCTAGAAAACGCTTGGGGAGGCTCCGAAATCATGATCAACATGGCTCATGATACCAAGATGACGGTATCAAGAGACAAGCTGGCTGTAATCCAAGATGATGTAGGGTAGAACCCTAATCGCCCGATCTTTCACGAAAGGAGCAGATCCCGCGAAGAACACGAGGAACACGAGGGAAATCACAGGGGAAAACACGAGAGAATCACTTAACTGACAAGAACTAGTCACACATGCACTAGATCCATGAACACAAAGGGATATACAAGATCCAAAGTCAACAACGGACGATACAAGAGGTAGATGGTTCTTCTCCGTGAGGAGGTCTTGAATCCACAAGGGGATCTTCCCTTAGAAAGGGGTCTTGAATCCAAAGGTGGATATTCTCCGAAGAGGGGTCGCGGTCTCTCTCAAGGAGTAGATCCGATATGGATGAGCATAGCTCTATCTCTCAAATGAGCTATCACAACGCTAACCCTAGAAAGGAGGAGGGAGAGGTCTATTTGTAGTCTTAGTGCAAATGGGGGTGAAGTGAAGGGGTACATGGGCCTCAGCCCGCAACTGGGCACGGCCAAGTACCGGACGTCCGCTGGGGACCAGTCGTCTGGTGGCTCATGGGCGGCCGGACGTCCGGTAGGGGCCGGTCGTCCACTCGATCTGGCTCGGATGCTGGTGTAGCGGATTTCCGGTCTGGACCGGTCATCCGGTCGCCGGTCGTCCGGTGGCGTCGGACGTCCGCTCGTTTGGCTCGGGTGCAGGGACACTGGTTGTCCGGTCTGGACCAATCGTCCAGTGGATCTTTAGGCACCGGACGTCCGGACCCGACCGGTCGTCCGGTGGGTGGAGCTTCTTCGACAGCTCTTCTTCTTGCATCTTCGTTTCCACGCTTTCCTCGCGGATGGTGTAGGTGTTCCTTGGCGCTTGCACTCCTCCACGTCGTCCGCAGCGTTCCGACAATACCTATGCATGCACACGGGAGAAGTGTCAAGTAGTATACCATCCTCGAAGGGGTCAAGTGAGCACGTGTAAAGGAGATGATTCACCTTTGTGTATGTGAAGTAGAGGTCGCATGTGTCACTTGCCAAACGGACTCTTGACATGGTGATGTCCGTAGGATGCTCCGCATCAGTTAGCGTTGGTTTAGCTCATGCTCAGAGATAGAGCTTCGCTCATCCATATCGGAACTACTCCTTGAGAGAGATCGCGGCCCCTCTTCAGAGAAGATCCACCATGGATTCAAGACCGCTTTATGGGAAGATCCCCTTGTGGATTCAAGACCTCCTCACGGAGAACAACCGGCTACCCTTGTATTGTCCTTAGTTGTCCGTGGATTCGTGTATCGTTCTATGTACCCGAGGATCTAGCACAGGTGTGACCTGTTCTTGTTAGTTTGAGTGTTCCTCTTGTGTTTCCCCTTGTGTTTTCCCTCGTTTCCCTCCTCGTGTTCTTCGCGTTCTTTGCGGGATCCGCTCCTTTCGTGAAAGATCGGGCCACTAGGGTTCTACCCTACATCATCTTGGTACCTAGAGCAAGGTTGATCACGATTTCGGAGCCTCCCCGTTGTGTTTCTAGCCTAATTTTGTTGTTTTTCGTCCTAATCCGAAAATCCCCACCAAAAATAGCCCCAAATTTTTTTGTGATTTGTTCTTGTGTTGAGATTTTGTTGGTTTTGATCCGTGAATTTTGTGTGTGGCTCGTAGATCTAGCCTCCCCACCCTTATTTTCCTCCAATTTCTTCTTTTTCCCCTTCGGATTTGGGCTTTTCCCCCAAGTTTTTCTGCCCAAATCCACGATCTCGAAGTCTCTGTTCTTCGCAGAATCACGACCACCAGAACTTCCAATCAAGCCCGGACATTCCGGCCCCCGGACCATCCGGCCTTCCCCGGAACCTCCGGACCCCGGACCCTCCGTCTTGCCCAGAACTTCTGGCTTCGACAGAAAGTTCGCACTACTTCCACAACTCCACCCAAAATTCCACCAATTTTTGTTCCGGTGCTCACCATGTACCATATATATTTCCGCATACCTCCACCACTTCTGCATAACCCACCATTTTTGGACCGTTTCGCTCTCCGACACAATTGCTACTTTGAGGTTTGAGATTTTGAGTTGCGGTACTGTATCCTTTTGTGTTTCAGCTATCTAGGTACGGTTCGACATCGACATCTCCACTGCTCATCTTCGCCACGGACGCGTCATCAACAACGACCACCTCGACTACGACTTGGTATTCGTGCCACCATTTTGACACGATACCAAAAGCAAGACCGGTAACCTAATCTTGGTATTGGACATATCATTCTTACCATTACATTGATAGCCATCATAGCCTTACTCCTTTGCGTTGCTTACCCATCGAGACTAGCCATTGAGTATTGCCGGCAACAAGACTTGTGCACATTAGTGATCATACTTCCCATAGCATACATACATACATCATTGTTGCCTATATTGGTATCATCTCTTGTGTCACAAACTTGTCATCGCATACACACTTGCTATCTTGGTTCGTCAAACATTGCATGAGAAAAGAGCTCAAACATCAAAGAGCCAACCAAGCTTTTAAGCAAAGAGGAAAGATACGCAAAGAGCTTTTAAGCAAGAACCATAGCATCATAAAACATTAGGATTGTCATACTCGATCATCCTGGATCATATCATAGCAACACCTTGCATACAAAGTATTTGGGATAGAAGTCGTTGCATTTTTGCTAAGTAGGTTGTGCACAAGTTCTTGTATCCGCCTATCGTGCAATCATGCTAGCATCTCTCTAGTGTTGTGCAACAAGAGCATTTTCGTGGATTCCACATTTTGGCTCACCCTTGGTTGCACAACCCCACTTATCTTTTTGCGTGTGTGTTTCCGTGTACCTTATATGCTTGGTCTACTTGTTACATTGCATCTTGCGAATCTTTTCCAACATTATTGAAGCTCACTTACAATTGCATCAAATTTTCTGCCACCATCCTAACCAAGGTCCACCAAAATCTTTTACTTGTGTAGGTGTGAGAAACCGACAAGAACTCGTACCAATTGTGCTATTTCCTTGTCCTACATTGGAGTGATCCTCGATCCACTTCGGTCAAGGTACATTTGGTACTCGTTCCTCTCTTTCTACCACTCACATTTGTCTTGGAATGATGGATAGGCCAAGTACTTCTACCAACCCACTCTTCATGGAGCAAGACGATGACATGAACTCCTTCATCACCAAGAGTCACCTCTTTGGTGCACAACGTGCTTTGCATCAAGAGCAACAAGCGATGAGTGAACGCATCGACAACCTTGCCGCCGACTTGCGACTTTCCGAGCAACGTACAAAGGACTACTTCGACCACAAGCTCAACGATCACAAGCAAGAGAATGACGCAAGGATGGACGAAATTCGTGCTTTGTTGCTCAATGTCTCGTCTTCCACTTCAAGAAGGAGCCGTTCAAGCCGCCACTCCGACTTCACCCTCTCCGGCTCAAGTACACCGAAATCGAACACTCCTCGTTGAGCCGCGCGCGCCGACCGTCAAGCAAGCCTCAGTCCCCTAAGAGACACTGACTCTCAAGAGCGTCGACAACGTCAAACTCAAGAAGCCTTTGCGCTAGCACGAGAACGGCAACGTCAACGCCAACATGAAGAGGAAGAGCGAGGGCGTCTACACCAAAATGCCCAATATGCTGAGGCACAACATCAAGCACAACAACTCCGTGACGCTCAAGCACTTGCGGCGCAACAAGCTCTACGCGATTCGAGTCGAGCCATTGCCGTCCGAAGCCGACAAGCCCGTGAACAAGAATAAGCACATCGCGAAGAAATTCAAGAACAAAGATTTCACGCTCGCGTGCATCTTCAAGTTCCTCTTCGAGCTCGCGAAGATCCTCCACAAGCTCGCCAACACCATCAAGTTCATCGAGAGCATGAAGACAATGGAAATCCTCCACGACAAGAGCAACATGAGGATAACAACCCTCCGCGTCAAGAGCACCACGAGTTGAACAATCATCTACATCATGGGTGTCATCATCCCCGACCCCAACACAATGAAGAGCAACGCTACGGCAAGCTCAAGTTCACCATGCCAAAGTTCAACGGAAGCAACGATCCCGAAGAGTACCTTTCATGGGCATTGAAAGTTGACAAGATTTTCCGTTTGCATAATTATGACGAAGAGAATAAGATCGCAATGGCATCCATTGAGTTCCAAGACTACGTGCTCATTTGGTGGGAACAAGTCATTGAGCGCCGAGAGGCAAGAGGTGAACCACCCATCACTACTTGGGCGCAAATGAAGGATGTCATGAGAGCACGCTTCGTACCTACCTACTACAACCGCGATCTCTTCAAGAAACTCCAACAACTCAAGCAAGGAACCAAGAGCGTTGAAGAGTACTACAAGGAGATGGAGATTACCATGATACGAGCCAATGTCACGGAAGATGATGAGCAAACAATGGCACGTTTCTTGAATGGACTCAATCATCCTATCAAGAAGATCGCCGACTTCCAACCATACTCAAATCTCATCGAGCTAGTGCACCAAGCTACCAAAGTGGAACGCCAAGTGCAAGATGATTTCAAGTATGCCAAGTTCTCATCCAAGTCCTACGACTTCTCCAATAACCAAGCTTCAACGACTCCAACACCGACTACAAGACCTTCTACTTCCAACATCGACAAGTCGACTTCCAAGAAAGCTTCACCAACTGCAAGCAACCCTACTACGGGAAACTTCAAGCCGAGAGCTTCATCATCATAAACCCCAATCGATGAGACCATCAAGATGAGTTCCTTCAAGTGTTTCACTTGCGGAGGCTGAGGCCACAAGTCCTACGAGTGCACCAACAAGTGAACCATGGTCTTCAATGATGATGACACGTATGACTCCATGAGCGACGGCAAAATGGAAGCCATCGAGCACGTCGCCATGCACCGCCAAGTGAACAATGAAGAAGAACAAGTCTTTTGTGATGAAGACTCGAGTCCCGCACTTGTTGTCTCCAAAGTCTTGACTCTCCAACATCACCAAGAAGAAGACCAATGATGCCTCATATTCCACACCAAGGCCGGCATTGGTGATGTTGGAGAGTCAAGACTTTGGAGACAACAAGTGCGGGACTTGAGTCTTCATCACAAAAGACTTGTTCTTCTTCATTTTTCACTTGGCGGTGCATGGCGACTTGCTCAAGGGCTTTCATTTCTCCTTCGCTCATGGAATCATAAGTGCCATCGTCATTGAAGATCATTGTGCGCTTGTTGGTGCACTCATAGGACTTGTGGCCTCGGCCTTCGCAAGTGAAACACTTGAGGCAACTCGTCTTGATGGTCTCATCGGTTGGGCTAGATTATGATGGAGCTCTCGGCTTGAAATTGCTCGTAGGAGGATGACTTTTAGTTGACGAAGCTTTCTTGTAACTTGACTTGTCGCCGTTGCTTGTAGAAGGCTTGGTTGAGGTAGAAGGTGTTGGAGTTGTCGAAGCTTGATTGTTGGAGAGGCCATAGGACTTGGATGAGAATTTGGCATACTTGAAGTCGTCTTGTACTTGCCGTTCCGCTTTGGTAGCTTGATGCACTAGCTCGATGAGGTTCGAGTATGGTTGGAAGTCGGCGATCTTCTTGATAGGATGATTGAGTCCATTCAAGAACCGTGCCATAGTTTGCTCATCATCTTCCGTCACATTGGCTCTTATCATGGCAATCTCCATTTCCTTATAGTACTCTTCAACGCTCTTTGTTCCTTGCTTGAGTTGTTGAAGTTTCTTGAAGAGGTCGCGGTTGTAGTAGTTTGGCATGAATCGTGCTCTCATGACATCCTTCATTTGTGCCCAAGTAGTGATGGGTGGTTCACCTCTTGCCTCGCGGCGCTCAATGACTTGTTCCCACCAAATGAGGACATAGTCTTGGAACTCAAGGGATGCCATCGCGATCTTCTTTTCTTCTTCATAATTGTGCAAACGGAAGATCTTGTCAACTTTCAATGCCCATGAAAGGTATTCTTCGGGATAGTTGCTTCCATTGAACTTGGGCATGGTGAACTTGAGCTTGCCGTAGCGTTGCTCTTCATTGTGTTGGGGTCGGGGATGATGACGCCCATGTTGTAGATGATTGTCCAACTCGTGGTGCTCTTGACGAAGTTGGAAGTCTTCCTCATGTTGCTCTTGGCGAGGATTGGGTCCATTGTCTTCTTGTTCTCGATGGACTTGATGTTCTTGTCTCGCTTGAGGGGGAGCTTGTCTATCTTGACGAGGCGCTTGTCTATCTTGACGAGGAGCTTGTTGACGCACACGTCTTTGATAAATTCTTCCTTGAGCTTCATCGCGAAGTTCTTCTTGATGTAGTCGAGCTTGTCGGCCTCGGTCGGCTACGACATGACTTGATTCATGAAGGGCACAGTGCGCTTCAAGTGCTTGAGCTTCACGTAGTTGTTTTTCTTGGCGTTCCGCCTCGGCGTCTTGTGCATCTTGATGTTGTCGCACTCGCTCCTCTTGTTCGTGTTGACGTTGGCATTGCCGTTCCCGAGCTAGCGCAAAGGCTTGTTGTTGAAGTGGATTGACGTTTGCTTGACGCTCGTTGCATGCGGCTCGTCGAAGAGTGTTCGATGTCGGTGTACTTGAACCGGAGATGGTGTCATCGGAGTGTCGACTTGAACGGCTCCTTCTTGAAGTGGAAGAAGAGCGGTTGAGCAACAAAGCGCGAATCTCGTCCATCCTTGCGTCATTCTCTTGCTTGTGATAGTCGAGCTTGTTGTCAAAGTAGTCCCTTGTACGTTGCACAGAAAGACGCAAGTCGGCGGCAAGGTTGTCGATGCATTCACTCATAGCTTGTTGCTCTTGATGCAAAGCACGTTGTGCACCAAAGAGGTGACTCTTGGTGACGAAGGAGTTCATGTCGTCGTCTTGCTCCATGAAGAGCGGGTTGGTAGAAGTACTTGGCCTATCCATCATTCCAAGACAAGTGTGAGTGGAAGAAAGGGAAGAACCAATATCAAATGTACCTTGACCGATGTTGACAATGGATCAAAGATGACTCCAATGTGTAACAAGGAAATAGCACAATTGGTACCAATTCTTGTCGGTTCTCACACCTACACAAGTAAAAGCTTTTGGTGGAGCTTGGTTAGGATGGTGGCACAATTTTTAATGCGAATGTAAGAAAGATTCAATAATGTTGGAAAATATTCGCAAGATGCAATGTAACAACTTGATGAGAACATCAATACCATTGTTACATCCACATCCCCTACTATTACATATACTGGACCAATTACTAGAGCTCGAGCACGCCAATTAAATTACCAGGTACTTTCATTTCTTGGTAATGATTCTAATGTTCATGAGAATATGATGCTGCCTAAATTGGATACATTTGTTTTGCTTACAAATGAAGGGCCTAGCTTGGAGAAGGATGAACATTGGAGCAAGAACACGCATGGAGTTGATGGCATGCGCAAGGGGATCAAGAATGGAGTTACAAGTGATGATTTCAGGACTTTGAAGCCACCATAAGGAGTGCATGAAGCCTTGGACGAAATATACAAGATGCCACTTCATAATATTCGTCCATAGGCTATTCTAGGTTCTGCGTCACCTTATTATTGGGCCAGGCCCATGTAATTTCGAAATACTTAAGTATAGGCTATTTTTAGAGTCCGTATGTGTGGGGAAACAAGAGTTAGGGTTGGTTTCGGACCCCACCCTCAAGGGCCACGAAATTCCCCCCCTCTTCCTCCATATATACAGCCCTTAGGGTGTCGTTTAGACTTTGGGTTTTGTTTAGATTAAAAGTTCGCCATAGCTGCAACTTCTCGTACTTCGTTTGTGTCCAACGACCAGACCAAGACGTCACAGAACCCCACCTTGATCAATAAAGCTTTCATCCTATATTCGCAATATCCAGATTGCAATCTCGGTTTCTTGCTTGTTCTTCGTTTGCTTGGAGGAAACAAACCCTCGTGGTCAGGTTGATCGTGCTCCGGCGTGGTCAATAACCCCTCGGAAGTTGGTTTAGCGATTGCTAAGGCGCGACGTCTCGCACGTTCGTAGTCGGATCGTCAAGGTCGACTCCCACAGAAACGATAGCCACCATCTCATCGAAACATCGGGACACCTTTGCCTCCATCAGGATGGTTGTGGGATGCTCCGCATCATCTCCCCTCCCTTGGGGAAGATCCGTCCTCGGATCGAGTTCTTCATCACCATGGAAGGGATAGAGATCTTTGATGTTGAAGATGTCGCTTCCATACATCATACCACATTGTAAGCAAGTGCCATAGCATCATACCACATTGTCATCTTGGATCATAACACCGGGAACCATATATACATAACATACTTGGGATAGAAGTCGTTGCATTTTTGTCTCCTATAGGTTGTGCACAAGTGTCGTATCCGCCTATTGAGCAATCGTGCTAGCGCTTCTCTAGAGTTGTGCAACAAGAGCATTTTCCGTGGATTCCACATTTTGAGCTCATCCTTGGTTGCACGACCCCATTTATCTATCCGTGTGTGCGTTTCCGTGTGCCACCCATATTGCTATTGGTCTACTTGTTACACTTGCGAATTTGTGAATCTCTTTCAACATTATTGACTCTTGCTAACATTTTGCATCAAATTTTTGTGCCACTATCCTCACCGAGCTCCACCATAAGCCTTACTTGTGTAGGTGCGAGAAACCGAGAAGAATTGGTACCAATTGTGCTATTTCCTTGTCCACATTGGAGTGATCATTGATCCACTTTCAACTTCGGTCAAGGTACATTTGGTATTCGTTCTTCTCTTTCTACCACTCACACTTTTCTCTTGGAGTAATGGATATGCAAGGCATTTCATCTCCGGTCTTCGACAACAACGACGGCGTGGACAACTACATCACCAATGTGTCAATCTTCGATCTACAACGACAAATGCAAGGCACACAATCAAGATTGCGAGAGCGCATCGAGAACCTCTCCATTGACATTCGCCACTCCGAAGCAAGGAAAAGGGACTACATCGACAACAAGCTTTCCGCACAAAAGGAGGAGCGAGATGCAAGGATGGAGGAGATTCGGGCATTGATCAAGTCTACTTCCCCTTCGTCATCTTCAAGGCGGCGGCAAGCACATCGATCCTCTTCGGAGCGCCCAAGCGACACAAGCGCAAGTCGTCCACGTCCACATCTCCATGGCGACCACCATCACGTTCGTGATCCACATCGTCATGAAGGGCAAGTCACCTCCAAGCATCATGTGCACGATGACGACGAACGACATCTACTACGAGCTCAAGCACGACAACGCCAACATCAACATGAAGATGCTCGAGATGCGCCTACCTACAAGTCCCAACAAGCCCTACTTCACGCCAAGTCCAAACTTCATGACCACAAGAGAAGACCGCGAGACAAGCACCACCAAGAGCACGCTACGGCTACAACAACCACTTCGGCATCTTCGCCAAGTGCTATCAAGGCATCTTCGCCTTTGGACGTACGGCATCGTCGCCTAGTTCCTACGAGTACGCCCACATTGACTTCATCAAGTCCAAGGCAACACCTACAAGTGAGGGCGACACTTCCATCTTCGGAAGCCCCTCAAGGAAGATGGCCGAGCATGGGAATTTCCTTTCGGTCATGGAGATGAGCTATGAGGTGCCACATCATTTGGGCCTCCAACAACAAGACGGTGACAAGAAGGTCGAGCAAGGGCCATCCCCTTCGACCACGGCGACGAGCGGGAACCTCTTCAACAACATGAAGACGGCATATTGGACTCATACTCCGACTCAAGCTACAAGACCGCTCATGAGACCTTCTCTTTGGTCTTCGAGGAGAGTGATGGTGTGCCATCTTCGGCCTTCATCCACGGCTACGACCACGACATGATTGAGCATGGAGACATTTGCACCAACATCTCTCCGACAACGACATGTGACGAGATGCCCCAATTGCCATGTGAGGAGAGCCACCACCAAATGAGTGACATGAGTGACTCCAGCACACGTGACATTGAGAGCATTTCCTATGAGAGGATGAGTGTGACCACCACTATCCCCGCACCTGAGAGCATGCCACACATCGTATGTGAGGTTGAGAGCCATTTGAGTGACTCCACCAACCATATGAGTGGGAGCATCCTTGAGGGAGTGAGTGAGCCACAACACTTAGTGAGTGAGGTAGTTGACACGGCATGTGAGGCCATTATGATTTCTAACGACTTACCCTCTACTCCGAGTGTGTTTTCTTCTTTGGTGCTAGGTCTCCTACTTGACGACATGCCTACCCTCGACGAGTCCATACCTCCAATGAAGACAATGATGGCCATGGTGGACGATGATGCACCCCCCACATTGTTCCATCAAGATGAAGATGACAACGAGACGATTTTCATCTCTTTCCATCAACTTCGGTCAAGGAACATTTGGTATTCGTTCTTCTCTTTCTACCACTCACATTTTTCTCTTGGAGTGATGGATAGTCAAGGCATTTCATATTTAGTCTACCACAACAATGACGAGTTCGATGCCATGAACAACTCCAACAATGCCAAGATGCAAGCTCAAATGGAGGAGATCAACGCTCTCATCAAGTCCTACAAGCGGTCTTCCTTATCTTCGAGAAGACGCTCAAGAGCACAAGCCTCCGAGCTACCATCTCCGGCAAGGTCACATTGGCCTCGACACCATCACCACCACGAACGTGAAGGCCAAGAGCTCAACACCAACAGCTCAACGACTTCACCATCGCCCTTGGCATCTTCGCCAAGCGACTTCAAGGCATCTTTGCCTATAGACATACGGCATCTTCGCCCACAAGCACTTCAAGAGAAGCTCCCCAAGCTCAAGTCCGTGAGTTCCACGAGCTACTACGACCTCAACATTGACCATGCGATTCCTTTCTATGGGACTCTAGTATAACGCCCTCGATGTGGCTATATCTCCCACGTGTCGAAGCACGACTTAGAGGCATAACCGCATTGAAAGCAATGTCGCAAGTGGGGTAATCTTCACACAACCCATGTAATACATAAGGGGCAAAGATACATAGTTATCTTACAATCGCCACTTCACACAATACATGAATAAAGCTTTACATCAACCAGAAACAATTAGGGCCCGACTAGGGAACCAAAATGAAAGAAGACTACCCCAAATGCTACACAGATCCCCGATCGTCCCGACTGGGCTCCACTACTGAACAACTAGAACGAAACAACACAAAGGACAAAATCTTCATCGAGATCCTCCTGAGTTTGGTTGTGTCACCTGCTCGGTAACATTAGCACCTGCAAGCTGGTTTTGGAAGTATCTATGAGTCACGGGGACTCAGCAATCTCACACCCACGCGATCAAGACTATTTAAGCTTATGGGTAAGGTAAAGGTATGAGGTGGAGTTGTAGCAAGCGACTAGCATATATGGTGGCTAACTTATTCGCAAAAGAGAGTGAGAAGAGAAGGCAAAAGCACGGTCATACAACTATGATCAAGAAGTGATCCTAGAACAACCTATGTCAAGCATTACTCCAACACCGTGTTCACTTCCCGGACTCCACCGGGAAGAGACCATCACGGTAACACACGCGGTTGATGTATTTTAATTAAGATAAACTTCATGTTTTCTACAACCGGACATTAACAAATTCCCATCTGCCCATAACCGCGGGCATGGCTTTCGAAAGTTCAAAACCCTGCAGGGATGTCCCGACTTAGCCTATCACAAGCTCTCACAGTCAACGAAGGATATTCCTTCTAGCGGGAAGACCCGATCAGGCTCGGAATCTCGGTTACAAGACATCTTCCACAATGGTAAAACAAGTCCAGCAAAGCCGCCCGATGCACCGACATCCTGATGGGAGCTGCACATATCTCGTTCTCAGGGAAACACCGGATAGGTCAAGCTACGAGTAAAACCAGCCCTCAAGTTTCACCGAGGTGGCCCCGCAGGCTGCCCATTTCGGACCAACACTTAGACAAGCACCGGCCCAGGGGGGTTAAAATAAAGATGACCCTTGGGATGCGCGACTCCCAAGGGAAAAAAAGGCTAGGTGGTGAATGGTAAAACCAATGTTGGGCCTTGCTGGAGGAGTTTTATTCACAGCAAACTGTCGAGAAGGACGCAGGCCGGCATAGTCCAAGGCCTGGCCGAGTGACCAGGTCAACGGGCACGAGCACGACAAGCTTGCTCATATCCTCACCTGGAGGCAGAGCAACGGCGACAGAGGGGTTCAGGGAACGGCGGCGGGGCATGGCAAGGTCGGAGGGCACCAGATCGAGCGGAGGCGGAGCTCTGCTCGGTTCGGAGGAAAAGGGACGCGCGAAGAATCTTTCCTACGCGACAAGGACTTGGCGCGGGCTCGACGGGGTCCCTGCAGAACCATCTCCTCAGCGATGCAGGATGGGCACATAGCAGGCAAGACGACGGCGAGGTTCAGCGAGGGCGCAACGCAGGCGAGGTGCAGACAGGGCTGGCCGGCAGCGTGGCCGGATGCGGAGGTGTTCGTCCCTGGTTCGAAGAGGCGAGGCGCTGGCCTCGAACGACGACGGCAGCAGTAGGAACTCCGGACGGCGAGGGAGCACGGTCTTGGCTACGGAGCTGCAGAGGGCGGCATCCATGGCTCCATGTCCGGGTCTGCGGTGGCGTCATGGGGTCCCTGAAGACGAGAGAGAGGTGAGGGAATCAGCCATGGCGTCGGGCTCCCTGTATGAGCAAACAGAGGGAGAGAGATGTGAGGGAGGGGGAAGAAGAATGGAAGGAAGGAGAAAAGATGGGCGCGAGGAACTCATCTCCAGTGTGGCGGCGCTCCAAACGGCGGCGGTGGCGCTCGTTCTGGTTGGAGGAGGAGCTGGGTTCAGCTGGGGGTCTCGGGCGCGAGGACGAGGTGGATCAGGAGGAGTGGCTGGTTCTGGTTGGCTGGGTTTGCAATTCGATGAGGGAATTTTTGGATCGGGGATGAACCCGAGGAGGATTTGGAATGTGGCGGAAGCGATGGGACAGACTACCGAAAATCTAGGGTTTTGGCTAGATTAGGTGAGATTGGGCTATAAATATAAGGGAAAGAGGGAGTTTGGATCATCCGATCGAAATCGGACGGTTCAGAAAGAATAGGCTAGGGAGTCCAAATAAGAAAATGTGACGTTTTGTAGACGTTTCGAGATGATCCGGATCCAACGGTGAAGACTGTCCGGGTCGGGTCCGGGACAGCTTTCCAGACGCGCGCGCGAGTGGGGTTTGATGCACTGAGTAGAGAGTGTTTTGGACCATGCGATCGCATCGGACAACTCCGGAAGCGAAGAGGGGAAGGAGGATGGACTAGGTGGGCTGTGGCGAGACTACGAGGGGGAGAAGAGAGAAAGAGAGGGCCCGACATCTATTTCCGGAGACTGAAAACGTCTGATGATAGAATGGCTATAATGCCGCTATAGTTTAACGGTTGGGCTATCAAACGAACTCTGAATGTGATGAAACTTGACAGGCGGTCTATCTACATCAAAATAAAACTGCACGCCAACTCTCATCCCATTCCGAGAACATTTTCCAGCCACTTATAAAATAATATTTCGGACATGCCGCGGGCGCGTGCAAATGTGACTGGGCTCAGAACGGACAACGGACGAAACAAGGAGGCCGGGACGGATTCAAGTTTCAAAAACATGATGATGCAATGCACATGATGACATGATGAAATGCAACACACAATCAAATGACATGGCAATGCCGGTGAAACACCGGAAGACACCTGGCGCAACGGTCTCGGGGTGTTACATCTAGAACCCGAGGAGTATCTCGAGTGGGAGCGTTTGATGGACGACTACCTCAAGCTACATCAAATGCCTCCCAAAGATCAAGTGAAGTGCGCCACAAGGAACTTCCACGACTACGCGTCCACACGGTGGCTTGACGCACCGTCGGAGACCTACGACATGAGTTGGTGCAAGACAAAGAGAGCTTTGCGGCGAGAGTTCATGCCCCCAACCTACACGGAACAACTTCAACGCCAATTGGAGAACACCATCCAAGGATCCAAGTCCATCGACGAGTACTTCAAGGAGATGAAGAAACCCTTGCGACGAGCCGGCGTAGACAACCCCATTTCGATGAAGTTCCACTTCATGATGGGATTACACAACGACATCTCCAAGACAATCTTCCTCAAGAACTACAAGTCCCTCGACGACAACTACATTGGTGCTCTCAAGGCGGAACAAGAACTCATGAAGGCCAAAGATTCTCCACCCCAAGCTCACTTCGCGCTGACCAAGCTCCATGAGAACGAGCATGAGCCTAGTACCACCAAGATGTCCAAGCCCGACGAGCTCCAAGAGGATGCTCCCAAGTCCGACTTCACCGCCATCCCTCTTTGTGGCATTGATGATGCCGAGTCTACTTCGACTCTTTTCAAGATGGTGCGGCGACAAGTACGACTACGGAGAACCTCAAGGACCAAGCTTTGGAGGCGAGCGACAAGGTGGCGAGCAAGGATGATGTTTCCATCTTATGAGGCGAGAGTGATGATGTACCATCTTCGGCCTTCATCCACGGCGACAACAACAAGATGGTTGAGCATGGGATTTTCCCTTCGACCACGGCGACGTATGATGACTTGCGTGACTTTTGGCACCATATTGAGAGTGAGAGTGACTTCACCACTAGCCCCATATATGATGTGTTGCCACAATTCCCATGTGAGGAGAGCCACAACCCCCACCACTTGAGTGAGATGAGTGACTCCACCATATGTGAGTTTGAGTGCACCTATTTTGAGGGAGTGAGTGAACCACCACATAGAGAGAGTGAGGTAGTTGACAGGGCATATGAGGCCACTATGATTTCTAACGACTTGACCTCTACATCTATTGTGTCTTCTCATTTGGTGCTAGGTCCCATATATGATGATGCGCCGATTCGCGGTGACTACGTCCTATCTTTGGACAAGAAAATGGCCATGGTGGAATATGATGCACCCCCCACATGGTTCCATCAAGATGAAGATGACCACCATTTGGTCTTTCCCACCTCACCTACACCACTTGAGTGGAATGAAAACGGTAACATAGGTGACGGTGATGCTGTAGTCCCACTAGTGGACATTTTTGACATTGATTGCTTGCATGATGTTGATCAACCTATTTCCATGCTTCATGCTAGTGTGACTTCCCCATGCGATGATTTACCCATTTATGATGAGTATGATGATTGCCATGTGGAGTCTATTAGCTGTGATGCCATGTTACATAGGATTTCTTGTGCTAATTCTCTCGGCCACATCATGTTTGCCAATCCGCTTGACTTGTCATATGCTATGCATGAGATCAATCATATTTCATATTTGCAATGTCTTCATAGTGACTATGCATATGCTATTAAAATAAACCTAATTTGCACATATGGCATAGATGACAAGCCCATGGTTATTGGCATTTGCTTTTCTTGTGATGATATTGATATGCTTCCTTTGCATCATTTATCTCATATGCCATGCCATGAACACCTAGCTTCGGATATGCATCATTTTGGATGTTGTCCATTTTCTCCATATGATGTTTACAATATTGCTCATGAGGAGACCCCCATAGTTTCCTCATACATTTTAGGAGATTGTGATCACTGCCATCCATTGCATGATCCTTATACTTGTATGCTCAATTTGCATCCCCATCGTGTTCTACACAATAACTATTCTTTCATGATGGATGACATGTTCGTATAGCATGCATCAAATTTCTTTGAGCATTGCTTATCTTGTGCTAACTCACACGTGCACATACACATCATGATGGATGATGTGTACATTTACCACACACACAATTTCTTTCATTTGTGTCTCTTTTGTGTAGGTACCCATGAATTCTTGTCAACCTCGCAATCCCACGAGTTGACAAAACGAGCTCTAGAGAGCAACGATGACTTGCGATCCCATGGATTGTCTTTCCCACCGCTCTCTTCACGCAAAGACTTCGCACATTTATTCTACATGTCCCTCACATGGTTATGGATTATTGTCCATTACATATTCTATGCCCATCTTGCCATGTTCACTTTGCATGATATGCTCATTCCCATGCCTTTGCCATGCATTTGTGACCCATGCTTTGCATTACACATGATGATTGATCCTACTACTTGTATGTGTACTTGCAAGCTTGGTGGAGATATCACTTGTTATTGCCATATTTGCTTTGTGCCACATGCCTATGATTATACTATGATCTTGCTTTGTGTTCGTGCTTGCGATATGTCATGTGCATTGCCAATGCCTATTATTTGCTCTCATGACATGATTGCCATGATTTCCTCTAGTATGTTGCATCTTTGCACTACTAGCTTGCACGACTTGATTACTATGCTTGCTTATGTTGCATCCCCAATGATTCATACTTGCTCACTTCATGGGGTTGATGACAACCATCTACATGCTTTGCACATGATTATTATTGCTTCTTGTCATATCTATCCATATGTTGCATCTCTCATGCTAGATGATTTGACATGTATTGAGTGCAACAATGCCCCTAATCTTGATAATGAGTTTGCCCCGATAGCATTCTCACATATATTTGGAGATTTTGACATATTTCTTGTGAAGCATGCTTGTCTTGCCTCTTTGCACCATATGCCTAGTGCCATTAATATAGCCATTATCTCATCATATTATTCATGCACTTGTGCCTCTAATGGTTATGTGCAAGAGAAGAGAACCATCATGATGGATGATGTGTTTATCTACCATGCGCATACATTCTTTGCTTTCTTTTGTGCATGTGTAGGATACCTGGACCTTGTGTCGACTTCCGCTTCACATGAGTTGACCATTCGAGCTCTTGAGAGTGAGCCTCATAAATTCGACCACGACTCGCTTCTCCAACACCTTTCCTACCACTTCGGCTTTGTGAACAATGCACAAAGACACGCCTTCAAGGTGACATCTTTCTTGAGCATGGATATTGCTGATCATACTACTTGTGTTGCTTGCACCATGAGACTTATTGTTCATCTTGGACCACTCTATTACACACATGTTAGAGATCTTGCTTCAACTTGTCATTTTCACCGTTCCATGCATCATGATATATACGCCTTGTGTGTTGCATCCAATTCTTGGATTACCTGCTCCTATCACATGTTTGGTTGCAACAATGTCATCACTTCACATATGCCATATCCTATTGATTGCTACATGCTTGTCTTGATTGCCTCACACATGATGAACAATTGCTCTTTCTATTGTGTTGAGTGCCATACTATCTTCACTACACCCTATGCACGTTATGCTTGGATTGTCTTGCACTTGACCCATGTGTTCAGACACTTCATTTTACTTGGTGTTGTGAATGATTCCTATGCCTACCATCGACCATTTTTCGAGCGCTTTATGCATGATCACTATGACCATGAGGTTGATGCTTCTTCTCTTGTTACACATATTTGCATCACTACCTCACATTTACATGCTTGTTTCCATGATGGCCTTCTTTGTGCTCAATTTATGTGCTTACATGCCATGTCACAATCCTTTGTCACACCATATGCTTTGCATGATGACGACACTTGTTTGGTGATTCACCTCTTGAATCCTTGGTTTTGCACTAACGCTAACCACATTTATTTTTCCAAGTGTTTGTTGTCCTTACTCATTTTGAAGGAATCACTAGACGGCGCGACATTGGAGAGTGCCCACTTCAAGCTTGAAGATGATGACTACTTGGTGAACGTCTTCTATCACACGACGAAGCCATCTCCTTACCATGGTGATTTGGTTTTCGATCCGAGGTCGGATCTTTCCCAAGGGAGGGGAGATGATGCGGAGCATCCTATGGACATCACCATGTCAAGAGTCCGTTTCGCGAGTGACATGTGCGACATCTACTTGACATACCCAAAGGTGAATCATCTCCTTTACACGTGCTCACTTGACCCCTTCGAGGATGGTATACTACTTGACACCCCTCTCGTGTGCATGCATAGGTATTGTCGGAACACTACGGACGACGAGGAGGAGTGCAAGCGCCAATGAACAACTACACCATCCGCGAGGGAAGCATGGAAGGGGCGACGGAAGAAGACGGAGACATCTCCTAGGACCCGGACATCCGGCCCTGGCCCAGACATCCGGCCCCTGAAGATGTCAACAACAGCAGTAGCCCTGCAACTGAAGTGCTACAAGCCCCGGACATCCGGCGCCTCGCCAACACCCGGACATCCGGCCTCACCCCCAGAAATCCGGACAACCCATTCCAGAGAGCACCGTGACCAGCTCCGTCAGCCCGGACGTCCGGCCTGCCAGCCCATACATCCGGCCTTGATAGAGGCAAAGGTGTCCCGTCTTTCGATGAGATGGTGGCTATCGTTTTGGAGGAAATCGACTTTGACGATCCGACTACGAACGTGCGAGGACGTCGCGCCTTAGCAATCGCTAAACCAACTCCGAGATGTTATTGACCACGCCGGAGCATGATCAACCTGACCACGAAGGTCTGTTTCCTGCAGGCAAACAAAGAACAAGCAAGAAACTAAGATTGCAATCTGGATATTGCGAATATAAGAGGAAAGCTTTATTGGTCAAGGTGGGGTTCTGTGATGCCTTGGTCTGGTCGTTGAACACAAACGAAGTACGCGAAGTTGCAACTATGGCGAACTTTTGATCTAAAAAAAACCCAAAGTCTAAACGGTGCCCTAAGGGTTGTATATATGGAGGAAGAGGGGGTGAATTTCGTGGCCCTTGGGGAAGGGGTCCGAAACCAACCCTATCTCTTGTTTCCCCACACGTACGGACTCTAAAAATAGCCTATACTTATGTATTTTGAAGTTACATGGGCCTGGCCCAATAATAAGGTGACGCAGAACCTAGAATAGCCTCTGGACGAAGTTTATGAAGTGGCATCTTGTATGTTTCGTCCAAGGCTTCATGCACTCATTATGGTGGCTTCAATGTCCTGAAATCATCACTTGTAACTCCATTCTTGTTCCCCTTGCGCATGCCATCAACTCCATGCTTGTTCTTGCTCCAACGTTCATCACTCTTATCCATGCCAGGCCCTTCATTTGTAAGCAAAACAAATGTATCCAATTTAGGCAGCATCATATTCTCATGAACATTAGAATCATTACCAAGAAACGAAAGTACCTGATAATTTAATTGGCGTGCGCGAGCTCTAGTAATTGGTCAAGTATAGGTAGTAGTAGGGGCTGTGGGTGTAACAATGGTATTGATTTCCTCATCATCCTCCCCTTCTTGAAATGAAGTCGTCCTCGATGGAAGCTCATCTTCCTCACCCAAATAAGGCTTCAAATCTGCAATGTTAAAAGTGGGACTAACCCCAAAATCTGCAGGCAGCTCAAGTTTATATGCATTATCATTTATTTTCTCTAACACCTTAAAAGGACCATCAGCACGTGGCATTAGATTTGATTTGCGCAAATTAGGAAACCTATCATTACGCAAATGTAACCAAACAAGATCTCCAGGTGCAAACACAACATGTTTTCTACCCTTATCTCTAGCAAGTTTATATTTAGCATTCATACGCTCAATGTTGTCCTTAGTTAAGTCATGCATTTTTAAGCAATTTAGCCCGTTGATTAGCATCAAAATTAACCTTCTCCGAATATGGAACAGGCAACAAATCAATGGGTGCACGAGGTAGGAAACCATACACAATTTCAAAAGGGCACATCTTAGTAGTAGAATGCAACGAACGATTATAAGCAAATTCAATATGAGGCAAGCATTCTTCCCACATTTTCTTATTATTCTTCAAAACAGCCCTAAGCATAGTAGACAATGTTCTGTTGACTACTTCAGTTTGACCATCCGTTTGGGGGTGACAAGTAGTACTAAAAAGCAGTTTAGTCCCCAACTTAGCCCATAAACATCCCCAAAAATGGCTAAGAAATTTAGTATCACGATCTGAAACAATAGTATTTGGCACACCATGCAAGCAAATAATTTCACGAAAGAACAAATCAACAACATTAACAGCATCATTGCTTTTATGACATGGTATAAAGTGTGCCATTTTCAAGAATCTATCCACGACAACAAATATGCTATCCCTCCCCTTCTTTGTTGGAGGTAAACCTAAAACAAAGTCCATAGATATATCCTCCCAAGGAACACTAGGCACAGGCAAAGGCATATATAACCCATGAGGATTGAGTCGTGACTTAGCTTTTTGACATGTAGTGCAGTGAGCAACAAAACGCTCAACATCCCGTCTCATCTTTGGCCAAAAGAAATGTGTAGCAAGTACGTCCTCCGTCTTCTTCACGCCAAAGTGTCTTATTAATCCTCCTCCATGCGCCTTCCGCAACAACAAAAGACGAATAGAGCAATCAGGAATGCATAGCTTGTTAGCATGGAACACAAAGACATCATTAATAACGAACTTGTTCCATGTTCTTCCTTCTTTACAATTCTGCATTACATCTTTAAAATCAGCATCATGCACATATTGATCTTTGATGGTCTCCAAACCAAATTTTTTTAAGTCAAGTTGTGAAAGCATAGTATAGCGACGAGACAAAGCATCAGCAATAACATTTTCTTTACCCTTCTTGTGTTTAATGACATAAGGGAAAGTCTCAATGAATTCAACCCATTTAGCATGTCTACGGTTCAGTTTTGCTTGACTTTTAATGTGTTTCAAAGATTCATGATCAGAATGTATAACAAATTCTTTGGGCCACAAATAATGTTGCCATGTTTCTAAAGTCCGAACAGGAGCATATAATTCTTTATCATAAGTAGTATGGTTCAGACTAGGCCCACTCTATTTTTCAGAAAAGTATGCAACAGGTTTGCCATCTTGTAATAACACACCTCCTAATCCAATTCCACTAGCATCACATTCAAGATCAAAAGTCTTATTAAAGTCGGGAAGTTGGAGTAAAGGAGCATGTGTCAACTTATCTTTCAATACCGTGAAGGCTTCTTCCTGTGCGGTACCCCAAACAAAAGGCACATCCTTCTTTGTAAGCTCATTGAGTGGTGCAGCAATGCTACTAAAATCTCTCACAAAACACATATAGAAACCAGCGAGTCCAAGAAAACTCCTCACTTGTGTGGCCATTTTGGGCTGCGGCCAACTCTCAATAGCTTCAATCTTGGCTTTATCAACTTCAATTCCCTGTGGAGTAACAACATAGCCAAGAAAAGATACTCGGTCGGTGCAAAAGGTGAACTTCCCAAGGTTACCAAACAAATGTGCATCACGTAGAGCATTAAAAACAGCACGTAAATGTTCCAAATGTTCTTCCAAAGATTTGCTATAAATCAGTATATCATCAAAATAGACTACCACAAATCGTCCAATGAAAGCACGTAAAACTTCATTCATTAGTCTCATGAAAGTACTAGGTGCATTAGTTAACCCAAAAGGCATGACTAACCACTCATATAAACCAAACTTAGTTTTAAATGTTGTTTTCCATTCATCTCCCAATTTCATACGAATTTGATGGTATCCACTATGCAAATCAACTTTGGAGAATATTGTAGAGCCACTCAATTCATCAAGCATATCATCTAGCCTAGGAATAGGATGATGATAACAAATAGTAATATTATTAATGCCTCTACAATCAACACACATACGTGACGTACCATCCTTTTTAGGCACTAGTATAATAGGAATAGCACAAGGACTAAGAGATTCGCGTATATAACCTTTGTCGAGCAGCTCCTGTACTTGACGCATAATCTCCTTTGTCTCCTCTGGATTGGTACGGTATGGTGCACGGTTGGGTAGCGATGCACCGGGAATTAAGTCAATTTGATGCTCAATCCCTCGAATAGGTGGTAATCCCGGTGGCACGTCTTGTGGGAAGACGTCAGCGAACTCCTGCCAAATGTTAGTGACAGCAGGGGGCAAAGAGGAAGGCACGTCCTCAAATGAAAATAATGCCTCTTTGCACACAAAAGCATAGCAAACAGATTTGCTAGAATCTAGCTCATCAATATCAGATTTGGTGGCAAGTAAACATGCACTTTTCAATTTAATTTCTGAAGCAACAGTAGATGGTTTATTATTAGGCTTCATTTGTTGCTCAAATTCTTTTGCCACAATCTGATTTTCACTCTTATTTTTCTCCTATTTTGCTTTATTAGCTCTATTAATATCATCTTTCAAAATGGAATCAGGAGTCATAGGAAGCAAAGTAATATTTTTATCCTTATGAACAAGAGTATACTGATTGTTTGTACCATGGTGTACAAAATTTTTATCAAATTGCCATGGTCTACCATGTAATAAGGAACATGCTTGCATAGGTACCACATCACAATCAACATAATCAACACATGTAGAGATACTAAAATGCACACGAACAGTACGTGTTACCTTAACCTTGCCGCTGTTGTTGAACCATTGGATGTAGTAAGGATGTGGATGTGGTCTTGTGGTGAGAGATAGCTTCAACACCATCTCCATGCTAGCCAAGTTGTTGTAGCTCCCTCCATCTATGATGACGCGAATAGAACGTTCCTTCACAACTCCCTTTGTATGGAACAAATTATGCCTCTGATTTTGCTCATCTTGTGTAACCTGCACACTCAAAACACGTTGAGCAACTAAACATTCATACCTATTGGCATCTTCAGCAGCCATGTATTGCGTCTCATGATCAGAATCATCTCCACCGTGTTCTTCATGTGTAATAAGAGCCAAAGTCTCCTCATCATAGTCACTATCGGACTCATACCCACCATCCTCAGTAACAATCATCACACGCTTAGATGGGCATTCTCTTGCATAATGACCTCCACCCTTGCAACGTCGACAAATAATATCATGTGTTTGCCCTGTTGATGCCATGGATGAAGAAGAACTCTTTGCAGGCCCAGAAGGTGTGCTCTTGGCAAATAGTGGTGATTGTGACTACTTTATTGTATCAGAATGACAGAGGCGCCGGTGTAGCAGAACATGTGGAAGTAGATGATGCACGTGGTGTCCATGATGAAGGTCGACCTGCAGAAAAGTTAGTCCGCGCCAATGCCTGTCGATCCTGCACTTCACGTTCAGCTTTACAAGCAAGATGGAATAAACGAGTGATATTAGTATACTCCTTATACTCTAGAATCGTCTGAATCTCTCTATTTAATCCACCCATAAAACATGCAAGCATAGCTTCATTCTCCTCAACAAAACCACATCTAATCATGCCAGTTTGTAATTCCTGATAATATTCTTCTACAGAATTTTTTCCCTGTCTTAAGCGCTGCAATTTTTGAAGTAATTCACGTTGATAATATGGTGGAACCCAACGAGTACGCATAGCAGTTTTCAAAGCAGCCCAAGTAGCTGGAATAGGATATAATCTACAATGCACAAATAGCAGCAGGAACACGTCTCTCCTCGGGATATTGTAAACATGTAAATCGTTGTTCAGTTTCTAACTCCCAAGTAAGATATATATCAGGAACATATCTACCCTCAAATGGTGGAATATTCAATTTTAGTTTAGGGAGATGGTCATGATCTCGTACCTGAGGGTGAGCCCTACCATTGCCACTATTTCCATGTGGACGTCCTGGTGGTTGCTGTGCTGGTGGTGCCACGTAGTTCTGATTTTGATCAACCTCATCCTCATAATCTCCCACATAATCATCCTCCTGCACATCAGCAGTAGGAGCCACAGAAGTATCAACAACATCACCAACAGTTTGGCCCGGCTGAAGAGGGACACGGCCCGCTGGGCGGAGGGCTGTTTCCCGACGTGGAGGTAGTCGGTGTTGTTGTTGTTGTTGTAGAGGTATGGCAGGAGCAGCCGGTGGTGGTGGTGGAAAACACGAAAGCAATTCAGCAAACTTGTTATCGAGCTTTGTTTCAAACATCTTCTCCATGCCATCTATCTTCTCCATGACCTCTTCAAATTTGTTTAGCACATCTTGCACCTGTCCACTCATCATTTGCTGAAACTTATCATGAAGCTCCTTATTCGTCAAGTTCTCCCAGTCAGTCTCGTTGGCTTGTGATCCTGGCATGGTTAGCAGCAATAGAAACACACAAGAATATGATCCTATAGACTACTAACAAGTGGTGGTGGTGGCGGGTGTCACAAATCCGTCAAGCAAATCTCAAATTCTTACCAGTTCTTACCCAGCAGCAGGTGGTGATCGGCAACCATTGTAGTCAAAACTCTCAAAAGCTTGGATAGAGCGATTGCCAGGGAGAGTCAAACGCACGACGTAGATGTATGTGGAGCTCGGAAGGCTTATAGTATGGTAGCAAAAAGGGTCAGCAATAATATATTCAGAGATGCAAAGTTGAATAAACGCTCAACGACGGTACTGTGCTGGTCCTAGGCTAGACCGTGCTAGAGACGCGAGCCTAGAACACTAACAAAATCATGGCGCTGCACGTAAATAAGGGAAAAGCACACTCTGGAACTCTTTTTTTCGCTCTTTTTTTTGCGCTCCTCTTTTTTTTTGCGAAAAATCACTATAATGGCGAGTGTCTCAAAACTCTTCCCTCGTCAAACTGATAGAATGGGCACGAATTTTTTTTGACTTTTTTTCCCGAAATCAGGGCAGCGACGATGAAAAAGTGCGACAAAAAATCACTATGATGGCACGTGGTTCAAAAGACTCAGAAAAACCTAAAAATAGGATAGGAAAAAATATTTTTGGTCGCCGAAAATTTGGCCTAAAACTGCCCGGGGGTCTCCAGACTCTTTTTTTTTCGAGACCTACACAGGCAAGGAAAGACGAATCGGAATTTAGATTGATCTCAAGAACAAACCTAATATGAGAAGAACTCGGATTGGTGGTGGATATATGGTTGTGGTATATGGCAGCGGTGGTGGTATATGGTAGCGGTTGTGGTATATGGATACAGATTGGTCGTGGTATATGGATACGGATTGGTGGTGGTATATGGATACGGATTCAGAGCGGTGGCGGATAAGCAATGGTGGTAGATGTGCGATGATGATGGTGCGGCGGCGGCGTGACAACTTATGACCAGAACTCGAAACTCTAAAAGACTAGACTCTAAGACCAGCAACTTGACACGACGATGCAACCACAAATTCAACAAAGCAAAAACCCTAAAAAGATTATGCAAAGGCTCGGATTGGTTTAGATATGATGAACTAAACCTAATTTTTTTGTGGCTTTTTCGTGGACTGTAGGTATGAAGAACAGACTCGATCTAATCTACAAAAAACTGTAAAATCTCACCGAGCAACCTGGAAATCTGATACCACTTGATAGAGGCAAAGGTGTCCCGATGTTTCGATCAGATGGTGGCTATTGTTTCAATGGGAGTCGACGTTGACGATCCGACTACGAACGTGCGAGACGTCGCGCCTTAGCAATCGCTAAACAAACTTCCGAGGGGTTATTGACCCCGCCGGAGCACGATCAACCTGACCACGAGGGTTTGTTTCATGCAAGCAAACGAAGAACAAGCAAGAAACTGAGATTGCAATCTGGATATTGCGAATATAAGATGAAAGCTTTATTGATCAAGGTGGGGTTCTGTGACGTCTTGGTCTGGTCGTTGGACACAAACGAAGTACGAGAAGTTGCAGCTATGGCGAACTTTTAATCTAAACAAAACCCAAAGTCTAAACGACGCCCTAAGGGTTGTATATATGGAGGAAGAGGGGGGGAATTTCGTGGCCATTGAGGGTGGGGTCTGAAACCAACCCTAACTCTTGTTTCCCCACACATACGGACTCTAAAAATAGCCTATACTTAAGTATTTCGAAATTACATGGGCCTAGCCCATTAATAAGGTGACGCAGCACCTAGAATAGCCTATCGACGAATATTATGAAGTGGCATCTTGTATATTTCGTCCAAGGCTTCATGCACTCCTTATGGCGGCTTCAAAGTCCTGAAATCATCACTTGTAACTCCGTTCTTGATCCCCTTGCGCATGCCATCAACTCCATGCGTGTTCTTGCTCCAATGTTCATCCTTCTCCAAGCTAGGCCCTTCATTTGTAAGCAAAACAAATGTATCCAATTTAGGCAACATCATAATCTCATGAACATTAGAAGCATTACCAAGAAACGAAAGTACCTGGTAATTTAATTGGTGTGCGCGAGCTCTAGTAATTGGTCAAGTATATGTAACACTAGGGGTTGTGGGTGTAACAATGGTATTGATGTCCTCATCAATTGAATTGCAGGTTAAGGGCCAGTTCTATTGGGCCTTTTCAGAGCTTATTGTCAAAATAAGCCATAAAAGATGTAAAGAAGTCATTTTTGAGTTATGGGCTTGGGCTTAACTTATTTCGCTTTGGAGGAGGGTGTTTCGGGTAGAAGCTCACTAAAAACTGAAGGGAAGGGGAATAGTGAAATGACTCTGTTGTCTACCTATATTACACTCAAAATGCAACTGCTCACGGCCGCGTCACACCTGACCCTCAAGTAAAAACAAACATGCAAGCGTTCATTGCCCTGCCCGCATGCATCTCCTCTCCCCTTTACCTCTACCTCGTTCCCCTGCCTGTAGCGCTAGGGTTCCTCCAGCGAGCCGTCGCCACTGGTCCCCATCTGGCCTTGTCCTCGATGATGCTCTGTCCAGCTAGGCTACATGGCCAGTAGGTAGGGCCAAATCTCCCCGGCTGCTCCTCCCTCTAGAGCCACCCCTCATTCTCATGGTCTCTAGCAGCTGCTCCACTGTGGTCCATCCAACGCACTACTCCGGCGGGCGCCGCACAACTACGGCTGATGCCACACTGCGGCAGAAGGCACCTTATTCCCCCTCCCCTCCTCCCAGGGCGTGGCCTTGAGGTGCTGTTGAAGAATGAGCTCATCCAACAAGGTGAGGATCTCCTTTGATTTTTTGCCAAATTTTCATTCTGATCCACTATACGATGAATTGCTATGAGCTGCTTCCGCTGCTGCTATATGATGCATTGCTATGAGCTGCTCCTCCTGCTGCTATATGATGAATTGCTATGAGCTGCTGCTATATGATGAATTTCTATGAGCTGCTGCTCCTATATGATGAGTTGCTATAAGTTGTTCCTGCTGCTATATGATGAGTTGCTATAAGCTGTTACTGCTGCTACTATATGATGAATTGCTATGAGCTGCTCCTGCTGCTGCTATAAGATGAATTGCTATGAACTGCTCCTGCTGCTGCTATGAGATGAATTGGTATGAGCTGTTGCTGGTATATGATGAACTACTATGAGCTGCTGCTGGTATATGATGAATTGCACACTGCTGCTGTATGATGAGTTGCTATGAGCTGGTGCTGCTATATGATGCTTTCAGGTGGTGCTGCTATATGATAATAACCAGCCACTTGGACCAACGAATTTCAATAAATAATTGTTCTTCATTTAAATGTGGGTCATGCATTCTTCGTTTAAATTAGGCAATGGGATCTCTATCGAAGACATTGAGCAAAGTAGATTGTGCCAAGTAGATGGTATCTTTGTATTTGCATTTTGAACAAATAGTGATGGTATGTTTTCCTATCATATTAATTACTGCACTGGGTTCAATTTGTGATGTTTGCAAGTCAAATTAATTTTCATATGGGCAGCAAAATGACATAATATAATGCAATCTAGACTTTTCACCGCTCATACGAAAGATAAGCTGAAAAGGAAGGCAATGAAAAGAACTAGTTGGCTTATTACCAGGAGCTTATATTCACAGGTGCTTATTTTCTTAGGATAACTCGTAATAACTGCCCCTAAGAAACTTGGCTAATAGAACTGACATACAAATAACATGTCATGATGATTGGAATGGAGGAGTGACCTACCATAGCACACTGTATAGGCTCACCGCTGCCTCTCCTTTTTTTGTGATGTTCCATGAAATTGCGACATACATCTTGTCCTTTTTCATTGTGTAACCCTATCTGCAAGTGGACACGGCTACTCTTAGACATCTCTACATGATAATACATTGCATATCCCTTGCGCATATTTAAACCACCAATTAATGATTGTGTGCGTAGCATAAACTAGCCATGACTCTGTGTGCTGGTCTAGTAGGCACTCTAAGGGAGCCTAATGTAGTGCACTGGAATTCCTACATACCACCTACAATTTTGTGTAATGTACTACCTTTGTTCCTAAATATATGTCTTTGTAGAGATTCTAGTATGGACCACATACAGATGTATATAGATGCATTTTTGAGTGTAGATTCACTCATTTTGCTCTGTATGTAGCCTATAGTGCAATCTCTAGAAAGACTTATATTTAGGAACGGAGGTACGAGTAGTATCATGTATGACATCTACAAATCTAATTTAGCAGCCAGTAGTAGAAATCATTGTCTGCACAAAGGGATTACTGGTCGAAATTCCTAGCAAAGCACGCTGGCAGGCACACAACAATACAAGAGAGAGAGACGCACTTACAAGATCATAGCAATGCCTTAGTCTAGGATCTTAGTTGGCCAAACTGTTAGATCCAGAAGAAAGATCGTCCTTGTAGTGTTTGCCAGCTGCATAACATGTAACAACGACCTGTTAGTATATTGGAAGTACATCGGGCAGGTGATGTTGGACGGGTTTAAAGGTGACAAGTACCTAGGACGTGGCGGGTGCTTGGCATCTTGCCAGACGGTGGGAATCGGGTTAGAAATGTCAAGGGTGATGACACTCCACTGGCTGTCAGGGTCCCGTAAGGAGATCTAGAACCGTCGAGTAGGGTGTTTGTGGAGCGGCTCTGGTACTGTGGACTCTCGTGTGGGTGAAGCGGATCTGTGGTCGTGGACGAGGGCGTCGGTGAAGCTACTCCGGTGGTTGGGTTCAGGATGGTGTCGACGATGCGGATTTGCGGCCGTGGACGGGACGGCAGAAGCTGCTCCGGAAGGTTGGATGAGGGTGCAACGAAGCGGATCTGGGGCCGTGGGCTTGTGAGTTGGCAAAGCGGCCCCGGTAGGGTTGAGAATGGTATAGGCGAAGCTATGCAGGTAGGGTTGACGATGGTGTCGGTGAAGCGGCTCCAGTAGGGTTGAGGAAGGTGTCGGCAAAGTGGATCAGAGGCCGGTGACGGGGGCGTCGGTGGGGCGGCTCCGTGGGGGGTATTGGTGTAGGGTGGAACCCTAAGTGGAGATCTTTCGCGAATTGGAGGGGGAATCCCGAAGAACAATGATGAGGACATCAATACCATTGTTACACCCACAACCCCTGCTGCTATACATACTGGACCAATTACTAGAGCTCGCGCACGCCAATTGAATTATCAGGTACTTTCGTTTCTTGGTAACAATTCTAATGTTCATGAGAATATGATGCTGCCTAAATTGGATACATTTGTTTTTCTTACAAATGAAGGGCCTAGCTTGGACAAGAAAGATGAACCTTGGAGCAAGTTCAAGCATGGAGATGATGGCATGCGCAAGGGGAACAAGAACGGAGTTACAAGTGATGATTCCAGGACTCTGAAGCCACCATAATGAGTGCATGAAGCATGGGACAAAATATACAAGATGCCACTTCATAAATTTCGCCCAGAGGCTATTCTAGGTGTTGCGTCAGCTTATTATTGGGCCAGGCCCATGTATTTTCGAAGTACTTAAGTATAGGCTGTTTTTAGAGTCCGTATGTGTGGGGAAACAAGAGTTAGGGTTGGTTTCGGACCCCTCCACCAAGGGCCACGAAATTCCCCCTCTCTCCTCCATATATACAGCCCTTAGGGCATCATTTAGACTTTGGGTTTTGTTTAGACTAAAAGTTCACCATAGCTGCAACTTCGCGTCCTTCGTTTGTGTCCAACGACCAGACCAAGACGTCACAGAACCCCACCTTCATTAATAAAGCTTTGCTCTTTTATTCGCAATATCCAGATTGCAATCTCAGTTTCTTGCTTGTTCTTCTTCTTCGTTTGCTCGCAGGAAATAGACCCTCGTGGTTAGGTTGATCGTGCTCCGGCGTGGTCAATAACCCTCGGAAGTTGGTTTAGCGATTGCTAAGGCGCGACATCTTCGCACGTTCGTAGTCGGATCATCAAAGTCGCCTCCCACAGAAAACGATATCTATCGCATCGAAACATCGGGACACCTTTTCCTCTATCAAGTTGTATCAGATTTCCAGGTTGCTCGGTGAGATTTTACAGTTTTTCGTAGTTTAGATTGAGTCTGCTCTTCATACCTATAATCCACGAAAAAGCCAAAAAAATTAGTGTTAGTTCATCCTATCCGAACCAATCTGAGCCTTTGCAAATCTTTTCTGTATTTACTGTGTTGAATTTGCGGTTGCATCATCGCGTCTGGTTGCTGGTCTTAGTGTCTAGTCCTTTAGAGTTTCGAGTTCTGTTCACAAGTAGTCACGCCGTCGCCGCATCATCATCATCACCGCTGCCATATACCACCATCATCATCACCGCTGCCATATACCACCATCATCATCACCGCTGCCATATACCACCATCGTCATCACCGCTGCCATATACCACATATCCATCGCCACCACGATAATCCGAGTCCACCTCCATCACCGATTCGCCAACAGTCCGAGTTCCACCATCCTACATATATCCGCCACCAGTCTGAGTTTCCACCAGATTCATCTCCGCCACCAGTCCTAGTCCGAGTCCAATATTTGTTGCTTTGTTTTCGAGTTCCAGATCACATGATACTCCGAGTCATGACAGAATAGGACTCCTGAGATTCCGTGCTACCTGTAGAAGAAAAATAGTTCCAAACTCAAAAAAATTCAGAGCGTGCTCCTCCCTTGTTTACGTGCAGCGCCATGACTTTGTTAGTGTTCTAGTCTCGTGTCTCTAGCACGGTCTAGCCTAGGACCAGCACAGTACCGTTGTTGAGCGTTTATTCAACTTTGCATCTCTGAATTGATTAATGCTGACCCTTTTTGCTACCATATTATAAGCCTTCCCAGCTCCACATACATCTACTCATGCGTTTGACTCTCCCTGGTAATCGCTCTATCCAAGCTTTGAGAGTTTTGACTACGACGGTTGCCGATCACCGCCTGCTGCTGGGTAAGAACTGGTAAGAATTTGAGATTTGCTTGACAGATTTGTGACATCCACCACCACCTGTAACATCCCAAAATTCTAAATTTTGGAATGTTATAATAAATAGATAGATTGATTGATTGTTTGATTGATTGTCTGAAAATGAGTGAATTCGAAACTTTTTAAAGTTAAATGAGAGGTAATAAAAGGACTTTCCCAAACTTCCATATTTGCTTTATGATCCCCGTGAATTCAAATTCTTTTCATCACAAAACCCTAGAGAGAAGATGACATGACTTCTTCCATTTATTTAAATGACAAGGGGTGTTGAAAATATTTGAATTTCATTTGAGAATATTTCCAATTCTGAAACTTTATGCAACTCAATAATTTTCACGAGCGAAGATAAAATGACTTCTTCAAATTATATGAAATATGAGTTGGGAGTTCCGAAGGATCAATTTCAAAGTCCTTTTGGAATTAATTTTCAATTTGGAGTTATTTGAGTTTTATTCAAATTATTTTTCTCCAAAAATAAAATATATGGAAAATAGTGTAACATGATTCCCTACAATAGAAAATTGGAGAAAATTTTATTTGAAATCATTTTGGTATTTTTAAAATGATTTTTATTGGATTTTATTAGACCAGTAGCACTCTTTGAATTATCTAATTTTGTGTGTATTTTATTTAATGCTAGGAAAATGTTCACGTTGTAGGAAATCTTTTTCTGAAAATTTTGATATATAATATGCCTATATAATATTTTCATTTAATTTGTTTTATTATTCCAATTGTCTTGAAAATGTTTTTTTAATTCCCCTCGCTAACTGGGCCGGCCCAGCACCCGAGCCAGGCCGCGGCCCAGCGGTCCCGCGCCTGTCCCCGACTCCGGCGGAGTCCGCCACCAGCACGGAACCTGCTGCCGCCGCCCGTGTCCGTGCGGGACTCCCTCCGCTGCCGCCCCTGGTTTTCAAACGACTATAACTTTTTGCTCGTTAGTCAGAATTAGACAAAACCAACGCCTACTTCTTCGTTATGATCTCCTCTATCCATTAATCCTACTCAAACATGTTTTTTAAACTTTAAAATTTGAATTAGATCAGATTTGAATTTGAACTTCGTTTGATCATAACTTGAGTTTCGTAGCTCCATTTGAGTTGATTCTTTTTGCAAATCGAAGCTCTTGACCTAAACTTTCTGATAAGGCCAAATTTACATAATTTTGGTTCTGTAGAAATTGTTTTATGTTGCAAGAGTTATTTGCTTGGTTTTGATGTTTTCTGAATTGTCTTCTTCGATCTTTCTGATCTTTTGAGTGATTGCTTATGTGTGGTTACTATTGCTTGCTTACGATAGATTTACCGGAGTGTGACGAGTAGATCTATCAAGAGTTTTGAGTGCAAATCATCTTCATAAACATTGCAGGCAAGTTCACACTTTGATCATATCCCCTTTTCATACCCAGTTTTATTGCATTAGATCAATCCTCAAACATTGCATGATTAGGATCTAATTAAATTGTGGGATGGGAAGTAGTTGAGGTAGTACCTATTACCTGCTTATTATCAAACCCTTGGGAGTTACTTTTAGGTTATGCTTACATTGCCATGCTATGCTCATAGACGTGGATTGGGTTTTGAGAGTATTTCATGACAGATGTGAGATTGTTAATTAATGGTTTACTTAAGGTGGAAACTTTAACACACATCTAGGTGGATTGAGATACCTGGTTATTCCAGGATAGCCTGTCTAGGCACCTGGGTAGACCAGGATTGCCTGTTTTTTTATGGACCGCCACCCAGGCTCAAAGGGATCTTAAGATTATTCATGCTAGAAACTTCCGTGTGCAGCCACAAGCTATTATCGGCTCTAGCATAGTTGATTAAGACGTGCGAACTCTTACAGGGTAGACTAGCAGATGTAGGGGAGAGTAGGTGTAACGGTCTATCCATCGTAAGGTGCTAGCGCTTCTGAAAGACTATGTCTCGGTCATCCATTTTCTCAAACACCATGTAGTGCGAGAAACCAAACGGAGGCGATCGAGTCTTGTGGGGAAAAGTGCACAAACCTCTGCAGAGTGTATAAACTAATCATGGTTAGCCGTGTCCCCGGTTATGGACAACTTAAGTATCTAGTACCTGGATTATCATGTGAATCTCATCACGTTACTTTAAATGAATATTGTTGGGTTTAATGATGTTACTTAATTGGGATTGAGAATGCTGTCAACCATTCTCAATGTTCAACAACCACCATGATAGTTAATTAAAATGTATTCCTTTGTAGTAGGGAAAATTGGCTTTACGCAAAACTATAACCATAGAGCTTTTCCACCAGCCAAATATGCATGTAGTGATAGCCTTTATTCATCATTCTCTATGGTGTGAATTTGCCAGTACATTCAATGTACTGACCCTTTGTGGCTGCAATGTCTCATGTTGCAGGATTTTCTTACGACGATGTAAGTGATACGTTAGGGTTACAATTTCTACACTCAACTTTGCCGTTGGTGTTGATGGGAATCCACAAGCTTGTTACTTCCGCTATTTGGATTTAGGTAATAGTATTTATGTTACTTTTTACATGTGATTTACCTCTGTTATAAATCCTCGAGTACTGTGTGTGTCAGCATACTGATCCAGGGATGACACTTAAGCACAGAGACTTGACCGTCTGAGGTCGGGTCGCTACAAGATGGTATCAGAGCACATGTTGACTATAGGACGTGACCCTAGAAACTGGCAAGCCCATAGCAAAGATTTTTCTCTTCAACTTTCCCTTTCAAAAAGATCTTTTACCTCTTTTCTCTTCTGAGCATATCGAAATATTCCCTTTAGTGTGACCATATCCCCTTCCCTTTTGACCACCCGAAGATTTGACTGATGAGACGACTACAAGAAGTGCAAGATATCGGACAACTAAGACCACTTCAGAATGAAGAGTATTTTTCGTTCATCTGAATAATGGAAACTACAACGGTTGAAGACTAAAGACTTGTAGAATTTGAAGGCTCTGACGAATTCCCAGATTCGTATAACCTAGGAAGGCTACCCTTATGGAACTTGGAAGACTATGGAAGTTGTCCTTGCCCGAGATCAGGGTGTATCAGAGAAAGACTGGAGCATGGAGAGTTAAAAAACTCAAAGTTCTGTCAAGGAAAACCCTAAGGCAGGAGATATCAACTATGGAAAGATAGCTCATTGAAATGACAAGAGCAGAAACACGGTTATCCATGATGTCATCGCCTGCTGATGCTATTGTCACCATGCTGAGTTAAGGATGCATTTCTTCAGAATGGATTGGATGGTACAAGGCTGATAAAACACCTATCAGCAAGACGAAGTTTTAACTTTAGCTGGTGTATCGCCAGGATCTGGAGTAGTACATCAAGAAGTTTAAGGTGGAGCTCCATGAAGCTGTATTAGACAAGGAAGCATTTTGTGAAGAACTCAGGAACCAAAAGCTGAAAGTAGCCAAGCTGGAGGAGCTACAACCTCGAGATACCAGAGATTTGTCAGGAATTGAAGAATAGTAGGACCATGGTTCATGCCAAGGATGTTAAAACCTAGAAGTTTGTAATACAACTCCAGAATATTAAAGGAGGTCACGAGAGACTTCACGTCAATAGAGATGATCTGGCAAAAGAACTGGAAAAGGACAAGCATGATTGGAAGAAGCCATTGGAGGCATGAACAAGACTTGATGGGTTTGATCACTTTGAAGATTTATTGACCTTTAGAAGACCAAACCCCTGTTATACACTTACGTCAGATGCGACGTTTGTGAGCTATCACTAGTTTGATGTTTTTTCCTGACAGCCACAAATAAAATCTGCCATTTCAAAACTTTTTGTTTGTATTGTGTGCATCCCTCTCTATCTCTCTTATCTCACCCCAAACCCATGGACCCAATAAAGGATGAATGAAGATGAGCTTGTATTTTCTGGACCGATGAGTCAATTGGAGACGGACCGATGGATTCAGAACATGGAGGATCACATGAAGAATAACCCTGTAGTCAGAAAGGATATGACCCAGCATGCTCTTCAGTGCTTTGAAAGAGGTGCTGCTACTTGGTGGAGAATGTACCAAACCATCAATGGATGGCAAGGAGTAACCACTTGGAAAGAATTTAAGTTGACTTTGCCAAAGTCTCGGCTTGTGTTCCAGAAGTTGAAGCCCTATGAAAATGATATGAAGAAGCATTGTGCATGCAAGCTTTGTGGAGAAATAGGTCACAACCATAAAGAACACAAGGATGAATGCTCTAATTGTGAAGGAAGTCACCCAGTTGAAGAATGCCCAACTAGGCAGATTACTTGTTTCTTGTGTGAAGGGACTACCCACTATCCTACTCAGTGTCACATTTACCCCATGGTACGAAGAACCGTACAACAGAAGAAAGAAGTAAAGAAAGGAGACCTTATGGAAATTTTAGAAGAACCCGTGATGAAGGAAGATGTGGAGGACACACCCAAAGAAGAACCAATTAAACCCTGCACCAAGTCATGCTATTCATGTGGAGAAGAAGGACACATCTCCCAAAATTGTTTGAATGGGGATCTAGTAGAATTCCCGACAGAGGAAGTATAATATGACCCACAAGAAATAGAAGACATGATTGACATGGAAAGGTCCAGGAAGAGAAGCAGATTGGATTCCTTGAAGGACCTAAGTCATATCACCTGTTACAAGTGCAAGGAGTCAGGGCACTACCTCAACAATTGCCCAAAAAGGAAACCTCAATACTTGTCAGAAGTAATATGTTTTAGTTGTAATGGAGCAGGGCACTTTGCCAGAGAATGCCCCAAGGAGATGGAAACTTGTGCTAGATAGTTGAGTTTGCAACAAAAGAAATGGAGTAGTAGAAGTGAGAACATTTTCTTTTATATTGAGGTGTTGAGTTGAGACATGTAATGGAAAAGCAAGAGATTGTAATCACTTGAGAATGAATAAAGTTAGCATCATTGGTACTGATATGGATCTTATGAGTTGTTACTCTATGAAGAAGAATTTTGGCCATTCTGAGGATATGAGAAATATGGTCTATGGAAGATTTGTGCATTTTAAGGGTGGTAGTACCCTGTAAGAACCGTTGACCCTTGGAAAAGATAAGGATACTCCACTGAGTGGATTTCGGACAAAATGAATACAAGTTTTGTCTCGATATGTGTGATACCCCAAGAGTGTGTGGGATGAAGTTGGAGACCGTCAGTTGTTTGGACCAAATGTGATCAAGGATTCAGAAGAGAATGTTAAGTTGATTCGAGATAGACTGAAGGTAGCTCAGTCCAGGCAGAAGAGTTATGCAGACTAAAAAACGCAAGGAGGTAGTCTATGAAATTGGAGACAGAGCATGTCTTCATGTGTCCCCTCTGTGAGGACTTAAACGATTTGGAGTTAAGGGAAAGTTAGCCCCGAGATTTGTAGGACCATACCGAGTTTTGGAGCGTACGGGAGAAGTGGCCAACAAGTTGGAGTCACCCGAAGGACTGTCAGGAGTTCATGATGTGTTTCACGTTTCTCAGTTGAAGAAGTGCCATGCAGAGGTGGCCAATATTCCCTTGTAAGGACGCTTGACCCTGGAAAGGATAATGATGTTCCAGGAAGTGGAATATGGACTCCATAAGTATAAGTTTTTATCTTGGTATGTGGGATATCCCACGAGGATGAAGAGATAAATTACTATTGGATATAAAGGAGGTATGATGTCGGAAATATGGATCAATGGAAACTCCATAATGAGTCTGAGTAATCATGTCCTAGTCTGGTGCCAATAGAAGGAAGGAAGACAGTACAATTGGATGGATTTAAGAATACTAGGAAGATGGAAGTTGGAATAATGATCATTTGCACTGTGATAAGTTCAAGGACTACAAGTGATGAGATGGGCCGTAACCCATAGGCCCCAAGACCTGCCAAGAAGCAAGCACATTCTTGCTGAAGGAAGAATCCTGGAGGAAGATACGACATTTATCGGCATACAATTTTATAGGGGTAACGCAAAACCTGAGAGTTGTGAAGGAACGATAGATGTTTGTTTGGCTTGCAGAATCCATGGAATTATCCGAACTTAGTTCGTCGACAAGAGAAATTCTGCAATGCTTGTGAGGATGACCGAGTGTTAGAATGCGAGATTCGCTAAACCGTATACAAAGTAATGATTTGGGTGCGGGATGGATTGATCACCATACCGACTTACTCTTATTATTCGCCTTGCTATATGGGATGGTAAATCTGAGTGACTTGCCTATAGTAGAAAGACGACAATATTAAACCTTGTTTGAACCTTAGAATGGTATAGGTATTTTTCCCTTGTACAAGGCAGCTTTGCCAACCGTAGGTTATACGGTGAGGATCAACCAGACCCATTTCCTGCAGAAGGAACCATAAATTGTTGACCAACATGAGATATCGATAGTTGTTTAGTTTTGGCGCCAGACCCGTCAGCTAAAAAGACCCAGTCTCGGAATAACCTTACCAAGATGAAAGGGCAAAAGAATTGAGGAAAAGGTTATGCCACTACCGGAAGAGCTCAGAGAAGGAATTTTCTCGAGGATCCGAGAAGACCGACACTGTCAAGAATAAGGATGGAGTATATGAGTTTTGATGGAACAGTAACCATGCTTCTAAGGGTGGTAGTACCCCAGACCCCAGTGATGATTGATGAAATTTTGAAGACACCCCGAACCTAACGTATTTCTTTCTAGCCTCTCCAAATCTCGAGGACGAGATTCATTTTATGGGTGGTAGGTTTGTAACATCCCAAAATTCTAAATTTTGGAATGTTATAATAAATAGATTGATTGATTGATTGGTTGATTCATTGTCTGAAAGTGAGTGAATTTGAAACTTTTGAAAGTTAAATGAGAGGGAATAAAAGGACTTTCCCAAACTTTCATATTTGCTTTATGATCCCCGTGAATTCAAATTCTTTTCATCACAAAACCCTAGAGAGAAGATGACATGACTTCTTCCATTTATTTAAATGACAAGGGGTGTTGAAAATATTTCAATTTCATTTGAGAATATTTCCAATTTTGAAACTTTATGCAACTCAACGATTTTCACGAGCGAAGATAAAATGACTTCATCAAATTATACGAAATATGAGTTGGGAGTTTCAAAGGATCAATTTCAAAGTCCTTTTGGAATTAATTTTCAATTTGGAGTTATTTGAGTCTTATTCAAATTATTTTTCTCCAAAAATAAAATATATGGAAAATACGGTAACATGATTCCCTACAATAGAAAATGGGAGAAAAATTTATTTGAAATCATTTTGGTATTTTTAAAATGATTTTTATTGGATTTTATTAGACCAGTAGCACTCTTTGAATTATCTGATTTTGTGTGTATTTTATTTAATGCTAGAAAAATGTTCATGTTGTAGGAAATCTTTTTCTGAAAATTTTGATATATTATATGCCTATATAATATTTTCATTTAATTTGTTTTATTATTTCAATTGTCTGGAAAATGTTTTTTAAAAAAAATTCCCCTCGCCGACTAGCCCGGTCCAGTGCTCCCGCGCCCGTCCCCTACTCCGGAGGAGTCCGCCCCAGCACGGAACCCGCCGCCGCCGCCCGTGTCCATGCGGGAATCCCTCCGCCGCCTCTCCGTTGCCCCTTCCGTGCCGCCTTGCCCCTCCTCCCTTAAATACCGGGCCCCGCCTCTCCCTTCTTCCCCGCATCTCGCCGAAACCGCGCCGCACCGCCGCCTCGCCTTCCGACGCTGCCGCCGAGCTTCCTCGCCGTCGCCCGCACCTCCTCGACCACCGCAGCCACCACCCACTTCACCACCGCGCCGCGCTGCCCACCCTAGCTACTCCGCCGCCGCCGACGCGCCCCGCCGTCGCCGGAGCCACTTTGCCCGCCGCCATCGGAGACGCGACTCGCCGTACCTCCGCCGCCCCGGTTTGCCCGAACCGTTCCCCCGACCCGCCGATCTTTTCTGTGGACCGGTATAACCAAACCCTAGATCGGTTTTCTGATTTTCTCTGGTTTTCCATAAAACCCGTTTTTTTATATCCAGTTATTTTGCGAACGTTCACTGTTTAGATCTCTTTAGCGTTCGTTCGATAGATTTTTTCTTTTTCTTTTTAATTTCGGCCAGGGACCCATCCGTGAATATTTTCTTTGCAGATCAGCCCCTCGTTTTCAAACGACTATAACTTTTTGCTCGTTAGTCGGAATTAGACGAAACCAACACCTACTTCTTCATTATGATCTCCTCCATCTAGTAATCCAACTCAAACATTCTTTTGAAACTTTAAAATTTGAATTAGATCAGATTTGAATTTGAACTTCGTTTGATCATAACTTGAGTTTCGTAGCTCCGTTTGAGTTGATTCTTTTTGCAAATCGAAGCTCTTGACCTAAACTTTCTGATAAGGACAAATTTACATAATTTTGGTACTGTTAGAAATTGTTTTATGTTGCAAGAGTTATTTGCTTGGTTTTGATGTTTTCCGAATTGTCTTCTTCGATCTTTCTGATCTTTTGAGTGATTGCTTATGTGTGGTTACTATTGCTTGCTTACGATAGATTGACCGGAGTGTGACGAGTAGATCTATCAAGAGTTTTGAGTGCGAATCATCTTCATCAACATTGCAGGCAAGTTCAGACTTTGATCATATCCTCTTTTCATACCCAGTTTTATTGCATTAGATCAATCCTCAAACATTGCATGATTAGGATCTAATTAAATTGTGGGATGGGAAGTAGTTGAGGTAGTACCTATTACCTGCTTATTATCAAACCCTTGGGAGTTACATTTACGTTATGCTTACATTGCCATGCTATGCTCGTAGACGTGGATTGGGTTCTGAGAGTATTTCATGACAGATGTGAGATTGTTAATTAATGGTTTACTTAAGGTGGCAACTTTAACACACATCTGGGTGGATTGAGGTACCTGGTTATTCCAGGATTGCCTGTTTCTTTTATGGATTGCCACCCACGCTCAAAGGGATCATAAGATTATTCATGCTAGGATCTTCCGTGTGCAGCCACAAGCTATTATGGGCTCTAGCATAGTTGATTAAGTCGTGCGAACTCTTACAGGGTAGACTAGCAGATGTAGGGGAAAGTAGGTGTAACGGTCTATCCATCGTAAGGTGCTAGCGCTTCTGAAAGACTATGTCTCGGTCATCCGTCTTCTCAAACACCATGTAGTGCGAGAAACCAAACGGAGGCGATCGAGTCTTGTGGTGAAAAGTGCGCAAACCTCTGCAGAGTGTATACACTAATCATGGTTAGCCGTGTCCCCGGTTATGGACAACTTGAGTATCTAGTACCTGGATTATCATGTGAATCTCATCACGTTACTTTAAATGAATATTTTTGGGTTTCAATGATGTTACTTAATAGGGACTGAGAATGCTGTCAACCATTCTCAATGTTCAACAACCACCATGATAGTTAATTAAAATGTATTCCTTTGTAGTAGGGAAAAATTGGCTTTACGCAAAACTATAACCATAGAGCTTTTCCACCAGCCAAATATGCATGTAGTGATAGCCGTTATTCATCATTCTCTATGGTGTGAATTTGCCGGCACATTCAATGTACTGACCCTTTGTGGCTGCAACATCTCATGTTGCAGGATTTTCTTATGACGATGTAAGTGATACGTTTGGGTTACGATTTCTACACTCAACTTTGCCGTTGGTGTTGATGGGAATCCACAACCTTGTTACTTCCGCTATTCGGATTGAGGTGATAGTATTTAAGTTACTTTTTACATGTGATTTACCTCTGTTATAAATCCTCAAGCACTGTGTGTGTCAGCATACCGATCCAGGGATGACACTTAAGCACAGAGACTTGACCGTCTAAGGTCGGGTCGCTACACCACCTCTTGTTAGCAGTCTATAGGATCATATTCTTGTGTGTTTCTATTGCTGCTAACCATGGCAGGATCACAAGCCGACGAGACTGACTAGGAAAACATGACGAACAAAGAGTTACATGATAAGTTTCAGCAAATGATGAGTGGACAAGTGGAAGATGTGCTAAACAGATTTGAAGAGGCCATGGAGAAGATAGATGGCATTGAGAAGGCGTTCGAAACAAAGCTCGATAACAAGTTTAATGAATTGCTCGTGCTCTTCCACCACCCGCTGCGCCTGTCGCACCTCTACAACAACCACATCGTCTTCCAAATCAAGTGGGACGAGCACAACGCGTTCCCATTGAGCCTGGTCAAACTTCTGGTGCTGCTATACCTACTGTTGGTGCTTCTGTCGCTCCTGCTGCTACTGCAGAGGTGGAGGACCATTACGAAGATGAGGTTGATCAAAATCAGAACTACGTGCAACCACCAGCACCACCACCACCAGGTCGTCCTCATGCATATCATCACAACGGTAGGGCTGCACCACCACCTGAGGTACATGAACATCTTCCTAAACTAAATTTGAATATTCCACCATTTGAGGGTAGATATGTTCCTGATATATATCTTACTTGGGAGTTAGAAACTGAACAACGCTTTACATGTTTACAATATCCTGAGGAGAGACGTGTTCCTGCTGCTGTCTGTGCTTTCACTAGCTTTGCATGTGTTTGGTGGTCTGAACATTGTAGATTATATCCTATTCCAACTACTTGGGCTGCATTGAAAACTGCTATGCGTACTCGTTGGGTTCCACCATATTATCAACGTGAATTACTTCAAAAATTGCACCGCTTAAGACAAGGAAAAAATTCTGTGGAAGAATATTATCAGGAGTTACAAACTGGCATGATTAGATGTGGTATTATTGAGGAGAATGAAGCTATGCTTGCATGTTTTATGAGTGGATTAAATAGAGAGATTCAGACAATTCTAGAGTATAAGGAGTATACTGATATCACTCGTTTATTCCATCTTGCTTGTAAAGCTGAACATGAAGTGCAGGATCGACATGCATTGGCACGAACTAACTTTTCTGCAGATCAAACTTCATCATGGACACCACGTGCATCCTCTATTTCCACTCCACCAGCACCTCCATCAGGTGCCACCTCCAGCCGTGATTCAAGAAAGCAGGCACAACCACCACTATCTACTAAGAGCACACCTACCGGGCCTGCACAGAGCTCTTCTTCTTCCATGGCATCAACAGGGCACACAAGTGATATTATTTGTCGTTGTTGTGAGGGAAGAGGACATTTTGCGAGAGAATGCCAATCTCAGCGTGTGATGATTGCTACTGAGGATGGTGGGTATGAGTCCGCTAGTGACTATGATGAGGAGACATTAGCTCTTATTACACGTGAAGAACACGGTGTAGATGATTCTGATAATGAGACGCAATACATGGGTCCTGAAGATGGTGACAGGTATGAATGTTTAGTTGCCCAACGTGTTTTGAGTGTGCATGTCACACAAGCTGAGCAAAATCAGAGGCATAATTTGTTCCATACAAAGGGAGTTGTGAAGTAACGTTTTGTTCGCGTCATCATAGATGGAGGGAGCTGCAACAACTTGGCTAGCATGGAGATGGTGGAGAAGCTATCTCTCACCACAAGACCACATCCACATCCTTACTACATCCAATGGTTCATGATGCGGAGCATCCTATGATCATCCCCATGTACACTACGACTTCTCCCCAAGCCCCTAGTGCCCACATGTTGAGACCTCAAGCATAAGCCATTGGACACAAGGTGAACTCGCTCCTTTCCGAATCTTCCCTTTCCGCATGTAAGACATGGATGCTACCTCAAGGGCGGACCTTATGCATACTCAGGTCCATCCGAGGAGACCATGGAGAGCCTAAGGACCAAGGCCAAGTGTGCGCGGGAGCAAGGGAAGGACAGCCAGCTGCTATAGCCCGAGCGGTACTACCGCCCACACCAAGCGGTACTACCGCTGAAGGCCCACAAGCGGTGCAACTGCTCGACCACCGCCCAACAACCGGCCAAGCTTCTGTGATCGAGCGGTGCAAGGCCAGTGCAGCACCGGTTTATCCCCGTAACGGCCACCTAACTGGTACAACTGCCCCAAGCACTGGTACAACCGCTGAGCACATCCGTAAGCACCTCCAGGAACCCATACCTAAGCATCCAACGGTACAACCGCCCCCATGACCGGTACTACCGCCCTGCCTATGCGCAGTGAAAGGGGTTTCACCCCGTGTATCCCCCAACTTACCCCTTGGACTATATATACTTGTCCCTTAGCTCCGTACTAGGGTTAGCATTGGTTTAGCTCATTTGAGAGATAGAGCTATGCTCATCCATATCGGATCTCCTCCGTGCGAGAGACCGCGGCCTCTTCGGAGAAGATCCCTTTGGATTCAAGCCCCCTTTCTAAGGGAAGATCCCCTCGTGGATTCAAGACCTCATCCCGGAGAAGACCGGCTACCCTTGTATCGTCCTTAGTTGTCCGTGGACCGTGTATCTTCTCTTATGTATTCGAGGATCTAGCACATGTGTGACTTATTCTTGTTGGTCTAGTGTTTCTCTTGTGTTCCCCTTGTGTTTTCCCTCTCTTTCCACCTTGTGTACTTCGTGTTCTTCGCGGGATTCCACTCCTCATTAAAGATCGGGCCACTAGGGTTCTACCCTACATCATCTTGGTATCAGAGCCATGTTGATCACGATTTCAGAGCCTACCCTTGTTGTTTTCTAGCCTAATTTTGTTGTGTTCTTTCCCAATTTCGAAAATCCCCACCAAAAATAGCCCCAATTTTTTTTCGTGATTTGTTGGTTTGATGATGTTTTGTTGATTTTGATCCATGGATTTGCTTGGTTTCAAGTGGATCTAGCATCTCCCCAAGTTTCCCCACCTTCCATCAACGAAATCCATCAAATTTTGCCCCCAAGATCATCCATTTCCGCCCAAAGTTCATCCCCGATCTAGATCTGAGAATTTTTCCCGACACCAGCGGTACAACCGGCCCCCGAGGCGGTACAACCGCTCCCCCATAACCTAATACTTCTGCCAGCTAAAACTGGAACCCCAGGACGCGCTAGGAGCGGTACAACCGCCCACCCAAGCGGTACAACCGCCCCTCCCAGTTTCAGCCTCGGCTGATTGACATTTTTGACCATAACTTTCACATCCGGAGTCCGATTTTCGCGTTCTTTAGCTCGTTGAGTAGCTATTGACATCCCCCATCCATATACATAGGTTTCAACACCATTTGACTCCATCAAATTTTTGGAACTTTGGCATCTTTGCCTAGGGCTTCCACCACGTCATCCGCTACACCACCATAGCCTTCCGCAACCTAACCAATTTTGTTCCCCATCGCATTAGTGGTTGCTTGAGGAGTGATTTGAGTCTCCTAAGGTGTCTAGGCTACTTAGGGACGGTCGCTTCTTCATCAACCACCACCACCACTTCCGCATAGGCTTGACCACTATACACTCCGACCACCCAACTTAACCCAATTTTGCTTGTGTTGTGAGTTGTGTCTCCTAAGGTGTTTCGGCTACTTAGGGACCGTGCTTCAAAATCTGACACCGTCTATAGTCCACCACCTTACCCTTGACTTCCGCATTGCGTACTCCACAACCCATCATTGCCATTCCGCAATTCCATTGAGCTTCCACAAAATCACCACCGCATTCCCGCTACCACCATTTGACATTTGAGATTTTGAGTTTGCGGTTTTTCCGTTTCCTAAGGTGTTTCGGCTACTTAGGGATGAGTCTCCATCATCTTGGTATCGTCATCAAGATAACCGCCACTCATCATCACCGCGGACGGTAACCTCCATATCATCTTGGTATCGTGGTACCCCTCCATTGTATATTCCCTTGCCATTGCATTGATAACCCCTAGCCCATTTTGCGTTACTTTCCTATCGAGACTAGCCTTTGAGTATTGCCGGCAACGTTACTTGTGCACATTAGTGGTCTACACCTTCCATTACATACATACCATACCATACCATATCGGTATCATCTTGGTAACATATCCTCCTTTGTGCCACAAGTTTGTTCCCGCATATATACACAATAGCTATCTTGGTTTGTGCATTTCGCAAAGTGGCCATACATATCAAAAAAAAGAGAATAAGCTTTTAAGCAAAAGAGTGAACAAAGAGCTTGTAAGCAAGTGCCATAGCATCATACCACATTGTCATATAAGATCATTTTGGATCATAACACCGGGAGCCATACATATATAGCATACTTGGGATAGAAGTTCATACATTTTGCATCTTATAGGTTGTGCACAAGTGTCGTATCCGCCTATTGAGCAATCGTGCTAGCGTCTCTCTTGAGTTGTGCAACACGAGCGTTTCCCGTGGATTCCACATTTTGTGCTCATCCTTGGTTGCACGACCCCATTTATCTATCCGTGTGTGTGTTTCCGTGAGCCACCCATATTGCTATTGGTCTACTTGTTTCACTTGCGAATTTGTGAATCTCTTTCAACATTATTGACTCTTGCTAACATTTTACATCAAAATTTTGTGCCACTATCCTCACCGATCTCCACCATAAGCCTTATTTATGTAGGTGTGAGAAACCGACAAGAATTGGTACCAATTGTGCTATTTCCTTGTTCCACATTGGAGTGATCATTGGTCCACTTCCAACTTCGGTCAAGGTGCATTTGGTATTCGTTCTTCTCTTTCTCCACTCATATTGGATCGAATCTTGTGATGGATAGGCAAGGCATTTCATCTCTGGTCTTCCGCAACAACGACGGCGTGTACAACTACATCAACAACAAGCTTTCCACACAAAAGGAGGAGCAAGATGCAAGGATGGAGGAGATTCGGACCTTGTTGATCAACCATTCTTCCCCTTCATCATCCTCAAGGAAGCGATGTTCAAGTCACAAGTCTTCGGAGCGCAAAAATGATGCAAGCGCAAGGCGTCAACGTCCACATCTCCATGGCGACCACCATCATGTTCGTGATCCACATCGTCATGAAGGGCAAGTCACCTCCAAGCAACATGTGCATGACGACGACGGACGACATCTACATCGAGCTCAAGCACGACAACGACAACATCATCATGGAGATGCTCGAGATGCGCCTACCTGCAAGTCGCAACAAGCCCTACTTCACGCCAAGTCCAAACTTCATGACCACAAGAGAAGACCGCGAGACAAGCACCACCAAGACGGAGCTACGGCTACACCAACCACTTTGGCATCTTCGCCAAGCGACCTCAAGGCCTCTTCGCTTTCGGATATATGGCATCTTCGCCAACAAGCACCTCAAGACTACGCTCAAGAGAAGCTCCCCAAGCTCAAGTCCGCGACTTCCACGAGCTACTACGACCTTGACATCGACCACATGATTCCTTTCTATGGGACTCAAGAATCGAGGAGTATCTCCAATGGGAGCGTTTGATGGACGACTACCTCAAGCTATATCAAGTCCCTCCCAAAGATCAAGTGAAGTGCGCCACAAGGAACTTCCACGACTACGCGTACACATGGTGTCTTCACACACCTTCGGAGAGCTACGACATGAGTTGGCCCAAGACGAAGAGAGCTTTGCGACGAGAGTTTGTGCCTCCAACCTACACGGAACAACTTCAACGCCAATTGGAGAACACCATCCAAGGATACAAGTCCATCGATGAGTACTTCAAGGAGATAAAGATTGCCTTGCGACGAGCCGGCATGGACGACCCCATTTCGATGAAGTTCCACTTCATGATGGGATTGCACAACAACATCTCCAAGACGATCTTCCTCGAGAACTACAAGTCCCTCGATGACAACTACATTGGTGCTCTCAAGGCGGAACAAGAACTCGTGAAGGCCAAAGTTTCTCTACCCCAAGCTCACTTCGCGACGACCAAGCTCCATGAAAACGAGCATGAGGCTAGTACCACCACGATGTCCAAGTCCGACGAGCTCCAAGATGATACTCCCAAGTTCGACGCCATCCCTCTTTGTGGCATTGACGATGTCGAGTCCTCCATGACTCTTCTCAAGACGGTGCGGCGACGAGTACGACTATGGAGACCCTCAAGGACAAAGCTTTGAAGGCGAGTGACAAGGTTGCGAGCAAGGATGATGCTTCCATCTTAGGAGATGAGAGTGATGATGTGCCATCTTCGGACTTCATACACGGTGACGACAATGAGATGGTTGAAAATGGGATTTTCCCTTCGACCACGGCGACGTATGATGACTTGAGTGACTTGTGCCACCATATTGAGAGTGAGAGTGACTTCACCACTAGCCCCATATATGTGTTGCCACAATTCCCATGGAGGAGAGCCACAATCCCCACCACTTGAGTGAGATGAGTGACTCCACCATATGTGAGTTTGAGTGCACCTATTCAGAGGGAGTGAGTGAACCACCACATAGAGAGAGTGAGTTAGTTGATAGGTCATGCGAGGCCACTTTCAACACTAACGACTAAACCTCTACCTCTATTGTGTCTTCTCATTTGGTGCTAGGTCCCATCTATGATGACGCGCCGATTTACGACGACTACGTCCTACCTTTGGACAAGACGATGGCCATGGTGGAATATGATGCACCCCCCACATGGTTCCATCAAGATGAAGATGACCACCATTTGGTCTTTCCCACCTCACCTACACCACTTGAGTGGAATGAAAATGGTAACATAGGTGACGGTGATGCTCTAGTCCCACTACTGGACATTCTTGACATTGATTGCTTTCATGATGTTGATCCCCCTATTGACATGCTAGTATGATTTCCCCATGCGATGATTTACCCATTTATGATGAGTATGATGATTGCCATGTGGAGTCTCTTAGTTGTGATGCCATGTTACATAGGATTTCTTGTGCTAATTCTCTCGGTCACATCATGTTTGCCAATCAGCTTGATTTGTCATATGCTATGCATGAGATCAATCACATGTCATATTTGCAATCTCTTCATAGTGACTATGCATATGCCATTAACATAAACCCAATTTGCACATATGGCATAGATGACAAGCCCACGGTTATCGGCATTTGTTTTTCTTGTGATGATATTGATATGCTCCCTTTGCATCCTTTATCTCATATGCCATGCCATGATCACCTAGCTTTGGATATGCATTGTTTTGGATGTTGTCCATTTTCTCCATATGATGTTTCCGATATTGCTCATGAGGAGACCCCCATAGTTTCCTCATACATTTTGGGAGATTTTGATAAATCCCATCCATTGCATGATCCTTATACTTGTATGCTCAATTCGCTTCCCCATCGTGTTATACACAATAACTATTCTTTCATGATGGATGACATGTTCTTATACCATGCATCAAATTTCTTGGAGTGATGCTTATCTTGTGCTAACTCTCACGTGCACATACACATCATGATGGATGATGTGTACATTTACCACACACACTATTTCTTTGGTTTGTGTTTCTTTTGTGTAGGTACCCATGAATACTTGTCAACCTCACAATCCCACGAGTTGACAAAACGAGCTCTGGAGAGCAACGATGACTTGGGATCCAATGGATTGTCTTTCCCATCGCTCTCTTCGCGCAAAGACTTCGCGCAATTCTTCTACATGACCCTCACTTGGCTATGGGTTATTGTCCACTACATACTCTATGCCCATCTTGCCATGTTCACTTTGCATGATATGCTCATTACTATGCTTTTTCCATACATTCGTGACCCCTGCTTTGCATTACACATGATGATTGATTCTCATACTTGTATGTGTATTTGCAAGCTTGGTGGAGATATTGCTTGCTATTGCTATGTTTGCTTTGTACCCCATGCCTATGATGATAATTTCATCTTGCTTTGTGTTCGTGCTTGTGATATGTCATGTGCATTGCCTATGCCTATTATTTGCTCTCATGACATGATTGCCATGATTTACTCTAGTATGTTGCATCTTCTCACTACTAGCTTGCACGACTTGATTACTATGCTTGACTTGATTGCCTCACACATGATGAACAATTGCTCTTTCTATTGTGTTGAGTGCCACACTATATTCACTACACCCCATGCACATTATGCTTGGATTGTCTTGCACTTGACCCATGTGTTTAGACACTTCATTTTATTTGGTGTTGTGAATGATTCCTATGCCTACCATAGACCTTTCATTGAGCACTTTGTGAATGCTTACTATGAATTTGAGGTAGATGCTTCTTCTCTTGTCACACATATTTGCATCACTACCTCACATTCACATGCTTGTCCCCATGATTTCTTTGCTTGTTCTAGATTGATATGCTTACATACCACATCACAATCCTTTGTCACACCATATGCTTTGCATGATGACTACACTTGTCTGGTGAATCACCTCTTGAATGCTCGGTTTTGCACTAACGCTAGCCACATTTATTTTTCCAAGTGTTTGTTGTCCTTGATCATTTTAAAGGAATCACTAGACGGTGCGACATTGGAGAGTGCCCACTCCAAGCTTGACAATGATGACTACTTGGTGAACATCCGCTTCTACACGGCGAAGCCATCTCTTTCCCATGGTGATTTGGTGATGAGGACATGGCTACCACAGTTACACCCATATCCCCTGTTGTTTTACCTCTTGGAACAGTTGCTAGAGCTCAGATACGCCAATTAAATTATCAGGTACTTCCGTTTCTTGGTAATGTTTCTAGTGTTCATGAGAATATGATGTTGCCTAGCACGGACAAGAAGGTTGAACATTGGAGCATGGTCAAGCATGGAGATGAAGGTGCGTGCGAAGAGAACAAGAACGGAGGTTCAGGTGGAGATTTCCGGACTTTGAAGCCACCATGATGACATACAAGATGATGGACGAAATATACAAGATGGCCTTTCATAAATTTCGTCCATAGCTTATTACTGGTGTTGCGCCACCTTATTTTGGGACAGTCCCATGTAATCTATTTTTAGAGTCCATATTGTCGGGAAAATGACTTAGGAGGTGTTATAGTCCCACCATGCCAAGGGTGGACAAAATCCCCTCTCTTTTCCCTATAAATATAGCCGTTAAGGCATCGTTTAGACTTGGGTTTTATTTAGTTAAAAGTTAGCCATCGCTGCAACTTCGTGTACTTCGTTTGTGTCCAACGACCAGACCAAGACCGCTTATGAAACCCCACTTTTATAAATACTTCATCCATACTCGCAATATTTAGATTGCTTAATCATATTCTTGCTTGTTCTTCGATTGCTTGCAGGAATAGACCTTCGTGGTCAGGTTGATCGTGCTCCAACATGGTCAATAACCTCCCGGAGTTGGTTTAGCGATTGCTAAGGCGCAACGTCGTGCACGTTTGTAGTCGGATCGTCAAAGTCATCTCCACAAAATCGATAGTTATCATCTCATCGAAAGATCGGGACCCTCGCCTCTATCATTTGGTTTTCGATCCAATTTCGGATCTTTCCCAAGGGGGAGGGGATGATGCGGAGCATCCTATGATTATCCCCATGTGCACTACGACTTCTCCCCAAGCCCCTAGTGCCCACATGTTGAGACCTCAAGCATACGCCATTGGACAGAAGGTGAACTCGCTCCTTTCCGAATCTTCCCTTTCTGCATGTAAGACATGGATGCTACCTCAAGGGCGGACCTTATGCATACTCAGGTCCATCCGAGGAGACCATGGAGAGCCTAAGGACCAAGGCCAAGTGTGCGGGAGCAAGGGAAGGAGAGCCAACTGCTACAGCCCGAGCGGTACTACCGCCCACACCAAGCGGTACTACCGCTGAAGGCCCACAAGCGGCGCAACTGCTCGGCCACCGCCCAACAACCGGCCAAGCTTCTGTGATCGAGCAGTGCAAGGCCGATGCAGCACCGATTTATCCCCGTAACAGCTACCTAACCGGTACAACTGCCCCAAGCACTGGTACAACCGCTGAGCACATCCGGAAGCACCTCCATGAACCCGTACCTGAGCATCCAGCGGTACAACCGCCCCCATGACCGGTACTACCGCCCTGCCTGTGCGCAGTGAAAGGGGTTTCACCCCATGTATCCACCAACTTACCCCCTTGGACTATATATACTTGTCCCTTAGCTCCATACTAGGGTTAGCGTTGGTTTAGCTCATTTGAGAGATAGAGCTACGCTCATCCATATCAGATCTCCTCCGTGCGAGAGACCGCGGCCTCTTCGGAGAAGATCCCTTTGTATTCAAGCCCCCTTTCTAAGGGAAGATCCCCCCGTGGATTCAAGACCTACTCCCGAAGAAGACTGGCTACCCTTGTATCATCCTTAGTTGTCCGTGGATCGTGTATCTTCTCTTATGTATTCGAGGATCTAGCACATGTGTGACTTATTCTTGTTGGTCTAGTGTTTCTCTTGTGTTCCCCTTGTGTTTTCCCTCTCTTTCCACCTCGTGTTCTTCGTGTTCTTCGCGGGATTCCGCTCCTATCGTGAAATATCGGGCCACTAGGGTTCTACCCTACATCAGTTCAACAACAATGGCAAGGTTAAGGTAACACGTACTGTTCATGTGCATTTTAGTATCTCTACATATGCTGATTATGTTGATTGTGATGTGGTACCTATGCAAGCATCTTCCTTATTACTTGGTAGACCATGGCAATTTGATAAAAATTCTGTACACCATGGTAGAAACAATCAGTATACTCTTGTTCATAAGGATACATATATTACTTTGCTTCCTATGACTCCTGATTCCATTTTGAAAGATGATATTAATAGAGCTAATAAAGCAAAACAGGAGAAAAATAAAAGTGAAAACCAGATTGTGGCAAAAGAATTTGAGCAACAAATGCAGCCTAATAATAAACCATCTAGTGTTGCTTCTGAAATTAAATTGAAAAGTGCATGTTTACTTGCCACCAAATCTGATATTGATGATCTAGATTTTAGCAAATCTGTTTGCTATGCTTTTGTGTGCAAAGAGGCATTATTTTCATTCGAGGACGTGCCTTCCTCTTTGCCTCCTGCTGTCACTAAAATTTTGCAAGAGTTCGCTAACGTCTTTCCACAAGACGTGCCTCCGGGATTACCACCTATTCGAGGGATTGAGCATCAAATTGACTTAATTCCCGGTGCATCATTACCCAACCGTGCACCATACCGTACCAATCCAGAGGAGACGAAGGAGATTATGCGTCAAGTACAAGAACTGCTTGACAAAGGTTATATACGTGAATCCTTTAGTCCTTGTGCTGTTCCTATCATTTTAGTGCTGAAAAAGGATGGAACGTCGCGTATGTGTGTTGATTGTAGAGGCATTAATAATATTACTATTCGCTATCGTCATCCTATTCCTAGGCTAGACGACATGCTTGTGAATTGAGTGGCTCTACAATATTCTCCAAAGTTGATTTTCATAGTGGATACCATCAAATTCGTATGAAATTGGGAGATGAATGGAAAACGGCATTTAAAACTAAGTTTGGTTTATATGAGTGGTTAGTCATGCCTTTTGGGTTAACTAATGCACCTAGTACTTTCATGAGACTAATGAACGAAGTTTCACGTGCTTTCATTGGACGATTTATGGTAGTCTATTTTGATGATATACTGATTTATAGCAAATCTTTGGAGGAACATTTGGAACATTTACCTGCTGTTTTTATTGCTCTACGTGATGCACGTTTGTTTGTAACCTTGGAAAGTGCACCTTTTCCACCGACCGAGTATCTTTTCTTGGCTATGTTGTTACTCCATAGGGAATTGAAGTTGATAAAGCCAAGATTGAAGCTATTGAGAATTGGGCGCAGCCCAAAACGGTCACACAAGTGAGGAGTTTCCTTGGCCTCGCTGGTTTCTATAGGAGTTTTGTGAGAGATTTCAGCACCATTGCTGCACCTCTCAACGAGCTTACAAATAAGGATGTGCCTTTTGTTTGGGGTACCGCACAGAAAGAAGCCTTCACGGTATTGAAAGATAAGTTGACACATGCTCCTTTACTCCAACTTCCTGATTTCAATAAGACTTTTGAGCTTGAATGTGATGCTAGTGGAATTGGATTAGGAGGTGTGTTATTACAAGATGGCAAACCTATTGCGTACTTTTCTGAAAAAATTGAGTGGGCCTAGTCTAAACTATTCTACTTATGATAAAGAATTATATGCTCTTGTTCGGACCTTAGAAACATGGCAACATTATTTATGGCCAAAGGAATTTGTTATACATTCTGATCATGAATCTTTGGAACACATAAAAAGTCAAGAAAAACTGAACCGTAGACATGCTAAATGGGTTGAATTCATTGAAACTTTCCCTTATGTCATTAAACATAAGAAGGGTAAAGAAAATGTTATTGCTGATGCATTGTCTCGTCGTTATACTATGCATTCATAACTTGACTTTGAAATATTTGGTTTGGAGACCATCAAAGATCAATATGTGCATGATGCTGAATTTAAAGATGTATTGCGGAATTATAAGGAAGGGAGAATTTGGAACAAGTTCGTTCTTAACGATGGATTTGTGTTTCGTGCTAACAAGCTATGCATTCCAGCTAGCTCCGTTCGTCTTTTGTTGTTGCAGGAGGCGCATGGAGGAGGATTAATGGGACACTTTGGCGTGAAGAAGACGGAGGACGTACTTGCTACACATTTCTTTTGGCCAAAGAAGAGACGGGATGTTGAGCGTTCTGTCGCTCGCTGCACTACATGTCAAAAAGCTAAGTCACGACTCAATCCTCATGGTTTATATATGCCTTTGCCTGTACCTAGTGTTCCTTGGGAGGATATATCTATGGACTTTGTTTTAGGTTTACCTCGAACAAAGAAGGGGAGGGATAGCATATTTGTTGTCGTGGATAGGTTCTCGAAAATGGCACTCTTTATACCATGTCATAAAAGCGATGATGCTGTTAATGTTGCTGATTTGTTCTTTCGTGAAATTATTCGCTTGCATGGTGTGCCAAATACTATTGTTTCAGATCATGATAATAAATTTCTTAGCCACTTTTGGAGATGTCTATGGGATAAGTTGGGGACTAAACTACTTTTTAGTACTACTTGTCACCCCCAAACTGATGGACAAATTGAAGTAGTCAATAGAACATTGTCTACTATGCTTAGGGCTATTTTGATGAATAACAAGAAAATGTGGTCAGAATGCTTGCCTCATATTGAATTTGCTTATAATCGTTCTTTGCATTCTACTACTAATATGTGCCCTTTTGAAATTGTGTATGGTTTCCTACCTCGCGCATCTATTGATTTGTTGCCTCTTCCATCTTCGGAGAAGGTTAATTTTGATGCTAAAGAACGTGTTGAATTGATTTTAAAAATGCATGAGTTAACTAAGGAAAACATTGAGCGTATGAATGCTAAATATAAACTTGCTGGAGATAAGGGTACAAAACATGTTGTGTTTGCACCTGGAGATCTTGTTTGGTTACATTTGCGTAAGGATAGATTTCCTAATTTGTGCAAATCAAAGCTAATGCCACGTGCTAATGGTCCTTTTAAGGTGTTAGAGAAAATAAATGATAATGCATATAAACTGATGCGGAGCATCCCAAGACCATCCCCATGGACCTACCTACATCTCCCATGACACCACTTGGGCCCATGACAAGAGCCCGTGCGAGAGCCATTGAGAACGAGGTTAACTCTCTCCTTGTTGAACTTCCCTTTTACCCACTGGAGACATGGCTACTACCTCAAACAGAGATGCTTTGTGTGCTTAGGTACCATGTAAGCAACCAAGGAGAAGTCACGATGCAAGAAGGACATCAAGAGCATGTAGAACATCATCCCAGCTCAGAAGTCCAGGAACAACCGCCCATGCACCGCCCAACTTCCGCCTGGACGGTACAACCGGTCGGCCACCGGTCAACTACCGGTCAAGCTCCTGACATCAAGCGGTGCAAGGCCGGTACACCACTGGTTTATCCCTGCAACAGCCACCAGACCGGTACAACCGCCCCGCGTACCGGTACAACCGCTGAGCGCATCCGGGAACGCCTCCAGGAAACAGTACCTGAACTCCCAGCGGTACAACCGCCCCATGACCGGTACAACTGCCCTGCCTACGCGCAGCAGCAAGGGCTTCACCCCATGTATCCCCCAACTTACCCCCCTTGGACTATATCTACTTGTCCCTTAGCTCCGTACTAGGGTTAGCAAATGTTTAGCTCAGATTTGTGAGAGAGCTTTGCTCATCCACTTGGTTACCTTCTCCTCGGAGATTCGAGCCTCCACCGGAGAAGATCCCCCAAGCGGATTCAAGCTCCATTTACGGGAAGATCCCCTTGTGGATTCAAGACCTCCTCACTGAGAAGAACCGGTTACCGTGTATCATCCCTAGTTGTCTGTGGATTCATGTATCGCCCTATGTACTCGAGGATCTAGCCCATGTGTGCCTTATTCGTGTCGGTTTAGTGATTTCCTCTTGTGTTTTCCTTCCGTTCTTCCTCGCGTTCTTCTTGATTTCCCCAGGATCCGCTCCTTTCGTGAAAGATCGGGCGATTAGGGTCTCTACCCTACATCATCTTGGTATCAGAGCCACGTTGATCACGATTTTGGAGCCTCCCCGTTGTGTTGCTAGCCTTATTTTGTTGTTTTTCATCCTAAATTCGAAAATCCCCACCAAAAATAGCCCCAATTTTTTTTCTGATTTGTTGGTTTGACGAAGTTCTGTTGGATTTGATTCGTAGATTTGCTTGGTTTCAAGTGGATCTAGCATCTCCCCATTTCTCTCCACCTTCCATCCTTGAAATCGCTCGAATTTCGACAACGAAATCATCCTTTTCCGTCCCAAAAACCCATCCCCGATCTAGATCTTGCGATCTTCCCGACCCCAGCGGTACTACCGCCCCCACGAGCGGAACTACCGCTAAAGCACCAACCAGTACTACCGCCTTCAGAAGCGGTACTACCGCCCAACCCAGTTTCAATTGAAACCGACTGGCATCTTTGCCCACCATCACCACTTCCACATACTACCCCCATTGTGCATGTTTCGTACTTGACACGTGTTGTCTCTTCGAGGTTTGAGAATTTGAGTGGCGGTACCATATCCTTTTGTCTTTCGGTTATTTAGGTACGGTTCGGCATCGACAACACCTCCGCTCATCTTCGCCACGGACGCGTCATCAACAATGACCATCTCGACTACATCATGGTATTCGTGCCACCATTTGACACCATACCGGAAGCAAGACCGGTAACCTCATCTTGTTATTGGACATATCACTCTTGCCATTACATTGATAGCCATCATAGCCTTACTCCTTTGCGTCGCTTACCCATCGAGACTAGCCATTAAGTATTGCCGGCAACGAGACCTGTGCACATTAGTGATCATACTTCCCATAGTATACATACATCATTGTTGCCTATATTGGTATCATCTCTCGTGTCACAAAGTTGTCATTGCATACTCACTTGTTATCTTGGTTTGTCAAGCATTGCATGAGAAAAGAGCTCAAACAAAGAGCCAAACAAGCTTTTAAGCAAAGAGGAAAGATAAGCAAAGAGCTTTTAAGCAAGAACCATAGCATCATACAACATAAGATTGTCATACTCGATCATCTTGGATCGTATCATAGCAACACCTTGCATACAAAATATTTGGGATATAAGTCATTGCATTTTTGCTAAGTAGGTTGTGCACAAGTTCTTGTATCCGCCTATCGTGCAATCGTGCTAGCGTCCCTCTAGTGTTTTGCAACAAGAGCATTTTTGTGGATTCCACACTTTGGCTCACCCTTGGTTGCACAACCCCACTTATCTTTTTGCGCGTGTGTTTCCGTGTACCTTATATGCTTGGTCTACTTGTTACATTGCATCTTGCGAATCTTTTCCAACATTATTGAAGCTCACTTACAAATTGCATCAAATTTTAGTGCCACCATCCTAACCAAGCTCCACCATAAGCTTTTACTTGTGTAGGTGTGAGAAACCGACGAGAATTCGTACCAATTGGGCTATTTCCTTGTGCTACATTGGAGTGATCATCGATTCACTTTCAACTTCAGTCAAGGTACATTTGGTATTCGTTTTCTCTTTCTTCCACTCACACTTGTCTTGGAATGATGGATAGGCCAAGTACTTCTACCAACCCGCTCTTCATGGAGCAAGACGACGACATGAACTCCTTCGTCACCAAGAGTCACCTCTTTGGTGCACAACGTGCTTTGCATCAAGAGCAACAAGCTATGAGTGAACACATCGACAACCTTACCGCCAACTTGTGACTTTCCGAGCAACGTACAAGGGACTACTTCGACTAGAAGCTCGACGATCACAAGCAAGAGAATGACGCAAGGATGGACGAGATTCGCGCTTTGTTGCTCAACCACTCTTCTTCCACTTCAAGAAGGAGTCGTTCAAGTCACCATTCCGACTTCACCCTCTCTGGCTCAAATACTCCGACATCGAACACTCTTCGTCGAGCTGCGCGCAACGAGCGTCAAGCAAACCTCAATCCACTTCGAGACACCGGCTCGCAAGAACATCGACGAGGTCAAGCCGAAGAAGCCTTTGCACTAGCTCGAGAACGGAAACAACAACGCCAACATGAAGATGAAGAACGCGCGCGTCTACACCAAAATGCACAAGATGCCGAGGCTCAACGTCAAGAACAACAACTCCGTGACGCTCAAGCACTTGAGGCGCAACAAGCTCTACGTGATGCGAGTCGAGCCGTTGCCGACCGAGGCCGACAAGCCCGTGAACAAGAGAAAGCACTTCGCGAAGAAATTCACGAACGACGATTTCAAGCTCGCGTGCATCATCTAGTTCCTCCTCGAGCTCGGCGCTCCTCCACAAGCTTGCCAAGACCATCAAGTTCATCAAGAGCATGACGACAATGGGAATCCTCCACGACAAGAGCAACACGAGGTTGACAACCCTCCGCATCAAGAGCACCACGAGTTGAACAATCATCTACAACATGGGCGTCATCATCCCCTACCCCAACACAATGAAGAGCAACACTACGGCAAGCTCAAGTTCACCATGCCCAAGTTCAACGGAAGCAACGATCCTGAAGAATACCTTTCATGGGCATTGAAAGTTGACAAGATCTTCCGTTTGCACAATTATGAAGAAGAGAAGAAGATCGCGATGGCATCCCTTGAGTTCCATGACTATGTCCTCATTTGGTGGGAACAAATCATAGAGCGCCAAGAGGCAAGAGGTGAACCACCCATCACTACTTGGGCACAAATGAAGGATGTCATGATAGAACGCTTCATGCCTACCTACTAAAACCGCGACCTCTTCAAGAAACTCCAACAACTCAAGCAAGGAACAAAGAGCGTTGAAGAATACTACAAGGAGATGGAGATTGCAATGATAAGAGCCAATGTGACGGAAGATGATGAGCAAACAATGGCACGTTTCTTGAATGGCCTCAATCATCCTATCAAGAAGATCGCCAACTTCCAGCCATACTCAAATCTAATCGAGCTCGTGCACCAAGCTACCAAAGCAGAACGCCAAGTGCAAGATGATTTCAAGTATGCCAAGTTCTCATCCAAGTCCTACGGTTTCTCCAATAACCATGCTTCAACGACTCCAACACCGACTACAAGACCCTCTACTTCCAACATTGACAAGTCGACTTCCAAGAAAGCTCCGCCAATTACAAGCAATTCTAATACGAGCAACATCAAGCCGAGAGCTTCATCATCATCAACCCCTACTGATGAGACCGTCAAGACGAGTTCCCTCAAGTGTTTCACTTGCGGCGGCCGAGGCCACAAGTCCTATGATTGCACCAACAAGCGCACCATGATCTTCAACGACGATGGCACTTATGATTCCATGAGCGAAGGAGAAATGGAAGCCCTTGAGCAAGTCGCCATGCACCGCCAAGTGAACAATGAAGAAGAACAAGTATTTTGCGATGAAGATTCAAGACCCGCACTTGTTGTCTCCAAAGTCTTGACTCTCCAACATCAACAAGAAGAAGACCAACGATGCCACATATTCCACACCAAGGCCGGCATCAATGGACGATCTGTCAAGGTCATCATCGATGGAGGGAGTTTTCACAATCTCACAAGTGAAGAACTTTGCTCCAAGCTCCAATTGCCCAAGACAAAGCATCCACATCCATACAAAGTGCAATGGCTTAGCGACTCTGGCACTATCCAAGTCGAGCACCGAGTGCAAGTATCCTTCAAAATCGGCGGCTACGAAGACACATTGGAGTGCGATGTCATCCCAATGACCGTTTGTCATCTTCTCCTTGGACGGCCATGGAAATTCGATAGAGGAGTCGTCCACAATGGGCGTACAAACCACTATAGCTTCAAGATGCAAGGAAAGGAGTTTGTGTTACGCCCTATGTCTCCAAGCCAAGTGATCGCCGATAAGCAAGCCACCCATTATGGAGAGAATGGTGAGAGAGTGAGCCACCAAAAAGAGAGTGAGCGCCACAAGCTCAAATTGAGTGCCTCCACGATGAGCGAAAACAAGAACCTAGTTCTCTTTGCCACCAAACGTGAGATGAGAGAAGTGTGTGAGAACCCATCTAGTGTCCTACACTACGTCCTCGTGTGCAAGGACAATGCACCACAAACTAACACTTCTCACACTCTTCCTCTAGTGTTGTCTTCTCTTTTAAAGGAATTTCAAGATGTTTTCCTTGATGAGCTACCTCCGGGACTACCTCCACTACGTGGCATTGCGCACCGCATCGACCTCATCCCCGGAGCACCGCTTCCGAACAAAGCTCTCTACCGCGTCAACCCCGAAGAAACCAAAGAAATTCAAAGGCAAGTAAAGCATCTCATAGACCATGGTCATGTGCGTGAAAGTTTAAGTCCTTGTGCCGCACCTGCCATTCTTGTGCCAAAACGTGACGGTAGTTTTTGCATGTGCTCCGATTGTAGACCTATCAATGCTATCACCGTTCGTTATAGATATCCCATTCCACGCCTAGATGATATGCTAGATGAGCTTAGTGGTGCCACTATATTTTCCAAAATTGATCTTAAGAGTGGTTACTATCAAATCTGCATACAAGAGGGCGATGAATGGAAAACTGCCTTCAAAACCAAGTTTGGTTTGTATGAGTGGTTAGTCATGCCTATGGGTCTCTCGGAAGCACCGGGCACTTTTATGCGCCTTATGAATCATGTCTTTCGCCCTTACATTGGTATATTTGTTGTGGTCTACTTCGAGACATTCTTGTGTTTAGCAAATCTATCAAAGAGCATGCCACCCACGTCCGCACCGTTTTGCAAACTCTTAGGAAAGAGCGTCTCTATGCTAATATGGAGAAATGCCTTTTTGGTGTTGATAAGCTCGTTTGCTTGGGTTTTATTGTCTCTTCTATGGGTGTTCATGTAGATGAGTCCAAGATCAATGCTATTAAGACTTGGCCGCAACCAACCAACTTGCTTCAAGTGCGTAGTTTCCTTGGCCTTGCCGGTTTCTATTGTCGCTTTGTGAAGGATTTTAGCACCATTTCTTAACCTTTGCATGCTTTGAGCAAGAAGAATGCGCCTTTTGTTTGGGGACCATCCCAAGATACCGCATTCAATGAGCTTAAGAATTTGCTTACTCATGCTCCCGTGCTTGCTTTACCAAACTTCGACAAGCCTTTTGAAATCCATTGTGATGCTAGTGGTAATGGCATAGGAGGTGTGTTAACACAAGAGAAGCGCCCCATAGCTTAATTTAGTGAGAAACTTTCCGGAGCGCAACTCAATTATCCCATCTATGACAAAGAGCTATATGCTTTAGTCCACGTTTTGCATGAATGGGAACACTACCTTCGTCCCCATGAGTTTATCATTCATACCGATCATGGGACTCTCAAGTATCTTAAGGGTCAAACTAAGTTGAACAAGCGTCATGCTAAATGGAGTGAATTCATTGAGTGTTTTCCCTATGTCATCAAGTACATCAAGGGTAAAGAAAACATCATAGCAGATGCTCTTTCCCGCATATGCATGCTAGTCACACAACTTGAGTTAGATGTCATTGGCTTCGAGCATATCAAAGAATTGTATGAGCATGATGAAATTTTGCCACTCCATACACCAAGTGTTTGTCGAATACATCATGGGAACGCTATTACATCAAAGACGGCTATCTTATGAGAGCTAACAAACTTTGCATCCCCAAGTCGTCCCTTCGTTTGTTACTTTTGCAGGAATCGCATGGAGGGGGCTTAATGGGACATTTCGGACGCGACAAGACGTTCGCCACGCTCTCAAAGAGCTACTTTTGGCCAAAGATGTTTCGGGACGTCAATCGCTTCACCAACCGATGTTCGACATGCCACAAAGCTAAGTCCAAAGCTCAATCTCATGTCCTCTATATGCCTCTACCGATTCCATACCAACCATGGGAAGATATTAGCATGGACTTCGTACTTGGTTTGCCTAGGACTCACAATGGGAAAGATTCTATATTTGTCGTTGTGGACCGTTTCTCGAAAATGGCACATTTTATTCCTTGTAACAAGATAGACGATGCTTCACATGTTGCTAATCTCTTTTGTAGGGAAATATTGCATCTACATGGTGTGCCAAAGACTATTGTCTCGGACCGCGACGTCAAGTTCTTGAGTTACTTTTGGAAGACCTTACGCGCCAAGCTCGGAATCAAGCTTCTATTCTCCACGGCCTATCATCCACAAACCGATGGCCAAACGGAGGTGACATAACGCACACTCTCCGCTCTACTTCGAGTACTCATCAAGAAGAACATCAAGGAGTGGGAGGAGTGCCTACCTATCACCGAGTTCGCCTACAACCGAGCAAGACACTCAACAACCGGCAAGTCTCCTTTCGAGGTCGTTTACGGATTCAACCCATTGTCACCATTGAACATTTTTCCTCTACCACTCCAAGAGCGCATCAATTTGGACGCAAGTGCCTGTGCGACACATCTCAAGAAGGTGCATGAAGATACAAGAAACACCATCGAGCGCCAAGTTCAACGCCTTGTGACCAAGCTCAACTTCAACAAGAAACCTATGGTCTTCAACATTGGTGATCTCGTGTGGGTACACCTTCGCAAGGACCGCTTTCCACAAGAACGCAAGTCCAAGCTTCGACCACGAGCGGATGGACCCTTCAAGGTGCTTGCACGCTACAACGACAACGCTTACAAGATCGACCTCCCGCGCGACAAGTACAACGTGAGAGACATCTTCAATGTCAAAGATCTCTCTCCCTTCCATGGTGATGAAGAATTTGATCCGAGAACAGACCTTCCCCAAGGGAGGGGAGATGATCCGGAGCATCCCAAGGACGTCCCCATGGACCTACCTACATCTCCCACGACACCACTTGGACCCATGACAAGAGCCCGTGCGAGAGCCATTGAGAATGAGGTTAACTCTCTCCTTGTTGAACTTCCCTTTTACCCACTGGAGACATGGCTACTACCTCAAACGGAGAAGCTTTGTGTGCTTAGGTACCATGTAAGCAACCAAGGAGAAGTTACGATGCAAGAAGGACATCAAGAGCATGAAGAACATCATCCCAGCTCAGAAGTCCTGGAATAACCGCCCATGCACCGCCCAACTTCCGCCTGGGCGGAACAACCGGTCGGCCACCGGTCAAGCTCCTGACATCAAGCGGTGTAAGGCCGGTACAACACCGGTTTATCCCTGCAACAGCCACCAGACCGGTACAACCACCTCGTGCACCGGTACAACCGCTGAGCGCATCCGGGAACGCCTCCAGGAACAAGTACCTGAACACCCAGCGGTACAACCGCCTCCATGACCGGTACAACCGCCCTGCCTACGCGCAGCAACAAGGGTTTCACCCCATGTATCCCCCGACTTACCCCCCTTGGATTATATCTATTTGTCCCTTAGCTCCGTACTAGGGTTAGCAAATGTTTAGCTCAGATTTGTGAGAGAGCTTTGCTCATCCACTTGGTTACCTTCTCCTCAGAGATTCGAGCCTCCACCGAAGAAGATCCCCCAAGTGGATTCAAGCCCCCTTTACGGGAAGATCCCCTTGTGGATTCAAGACCTCCTCATGAAGAAGAACCGGTTACCGTGTATCGTCCCTAGTTGTCCGTGGATTCGTGTATCACCCTATGTACTCGAGGATCTAGCCCATGTGTGACTTATTCGTGTCGGTTTAGTGATTTCCTCTTATGTTTTCCTTCCGTTCTTCCTCGCGTTCTTCTTGATTTCCCCGGGATCCGCTCCTTTCGTGAAACATCGGGCGACTAGGGTCTCTACCTACATCATAAACTTGAGCTGCCTGCAGATTTTGGGGTTAGTCCCACTTTTAACATTGCAGATTTGAAGCCTTATTTGGGTGAGGATGATGAACTTTCGTCGAGGACGACTTCATTTCAAGAAGGGGAGGATGATGAGGACATCAATACCATTGTTACACCCACAACCCCTGCTGCTATACATACTGGACCAATTACTAGAGCTCGTGCACGCCAATTGAATTATCATGTACTTTTGTTTCTTGGTAACGATTCTAATGTTCATGAGAATATGATGCTGCATAAATTGGATACATTTGTTTTGCTTACAAATGACGGGCCTAGCTTGGACAAGAAAGATGAACCTTGGAGCAAGTTCAAGCATGGAGATGATGGCATGCGCAAGGGGAACAAGAACGGAGTTACAAGTGATGATTCCAGGACTCTGAAGCCACCATAATGAGTGCATGAAGCATGGGACGAAATATACAAGATGCCACTTCATAAATTTCGTCCAGAGGCTATTCTAGGTGTTGCGTCACCTTATTATTGGGCCAGGCCCATGTATTTTCAAAGTACTTAAGTATAGGCTGTTTTTGGAGTCCGTATGTGTGGGAGAACAAGAGTTAGGGTTGGTTTCGGACCCCTCCACCAAGGGCCACGAAATTCCCCCTCTCTACTCCATATATACAGCCCTTAGGGCATCATTTAGACTTTGGGTTTTGTTTAGACTAAAAGTTCGCCATAGCTGCAACTTCGCGTCCTTCGTTTGTGTCCAACGACCAGACCAAGACATCACAGAACCCCACCTTCATTAATAAAGCTTTCCTCTTTTATTCGCAATATCCATATTGCAATCTCAGTTTCTTGCTTGTTCTTCGTTTGCTCGCAGGAAATAGACCCTCGTGGTCAGGTTGATCGTGCTCCGAAGTGGTCAATAACCCTCGAAAGTTGGTTTAGAGATTGCTAAGGCGCGACATCTTCGCACATTCGTAGTCGGATCATCAAAGTTGCCTCCCACAGAAAACGATATCTATCTCATCGAAACATCGGGACACCTTTGCCTCTATCAAACAAGATAAACACAAGAGGGAAAACAAGAGGAACAATCAAGAACAAGTCCAATCACACATCCACTAGACAATCAAACACACAAGATCCACAAGGTACATGAACAATCAAAGGGAAATAAGATACATGGTAGAGTTCATCCCAAATCCTATGAAGGAGATGAGGGCTTGATGATCTAGATAGATCCTTCCCTCAAGAGGGGTCTTTATCCACTAGGGATCTTCTCCAATGGAGGCCTTGAACTCCAATGGAGTGTCTCTCTCTCAAGAGGAATCCCACAAGGGGAGATACATGAGCTAAGCTCTAGTGTTTAGATCTATTCTTAGCTAAGTCTAAATGGACGAGATGAAGGAGTATATATAGTCCTAGGCAAAGAGAGGGATAAGTGGGGGCGAAATGGTAAAACAACGGCAAAGCCCGCAACATCACACAGGGGGCCCCGTGTGCACGGGGTAAGTGGAGCCCGTGTGCAGGAGGTATCCAGAGACCTGACGCAAGGGACCGTGTGCACGGGGTCCGTGAGGCCCGTGGGCACGGGGGTCCCGTGGGCACGGTACACGCCCGTGCGCACGGGGTCTTCAGGACCGCCAGCCTGGGAGGCCCATGGCCTTGCGGGTTTCTATCGTCGCTTTGTAAAGGATTTTAGCACCATTGCTTTGCCTTTGCATGCTTTGAGCAAGAAGAATGCGCCTTTTGTTTGGGGACCATCCCAAGATACCGCATTCAATGAGCTTAAGAATTTGCTTACTCATGCTCCCGTTCTTGCTTTACCCAACTTCGACAAGCCTTTTGAAATTCATTGCGATGCTAGTGGTAATGGCATAGGAGGTGTGTTAATGCAAGAGAAGCGCCCCGTAGCTTACTTTACTGAGAAAGTTTCTGGAGCGCAACTCAATTATCCCATCTATGATAAAGAGTTATATGCTTTAGTCCGCGTTTTGAATGAATGGGAAAACTACCTTCGTCCCCATGAGTTTATCATTCATACCGATCATGAGACTCTCAAGTATCTTAAGGGACAAACTAAGTTGAACAAGCGTCATGCTAAATGGAGTGAATTTATTGAGTCTTTTCCCTATGTCATCAAGTACATCAAGGGTAAAGAAAACATAGTAGCAGATGCTCTTTCCCACATTTGCATTCTTGTCACGGAACTTGAGTTAGATGTCATTGGCTTCGAGCATATGAAAGACTTATATGAGCATGATGCAACTTTTGCCATTCCTTATGCCAAGTGTTTGTCGAATACATCTTGGGAACACTATTACATCAAAGATGGCTACCTTATGAGAGCTAACAAACTTTGTATTCCCGAGTCCTCTCTTCATTTGTTGCTTTTGCAAGAATCTCATGGAGGAGGCTTAATGGGACATTTCGGACGCGATAAGATGTTCACCACGCTCTCCAAAAGCTACTTTTGGCCTAAGATGTTTAGGGATGTTAATCGTTTCACCAACCGGTGTTCTACATGTCGCAAAGCTAAGTCCAAAGCTCAATCTCATGGTCTCCATATGCCTTTACCAATTCCATACCAGCCTTGGGAAGACATTAGCATGGACTTTGTACTTGGTTTGCCTAGGACTCGCAATGGGAAAGATTCTATATTTGTTTTTGTGGACCATTTCTCCCAAATGGCACATTTTATTCCTTGTCACAAGATAGACGATGCTTCACATGTTGCTAATCTCTTTTGTAGGGAAATATTGAGTCACCATGGTGTGCCAAAGACAATTGTCTCGGACCGCGACGTCAAGTTCCTTAGCTACTTTTGGAAGACCCTATGCGGCAAGCTCGGAATCAAGCTACTCTTTTCCACGGCGTACCATCCTCAAACCGACGGCCAAACGGAGGTGAAAAACCGCACACTCTCTGCTCTACTTCGAGTACTCATCAGGAAGAACATCAAGGAGTGGGAGGAGTGTCTACCCATCGCCGAGTTCGCCTACAACCGAGAAAGACACTCAACAACCGGCAAGTCACCTTTCGAGGTCATCTACGGATTCAACCCTTTGTCACCATCGGATATTCTACCTCTTCCACTCCAAGAGCGAGTCAATTTGGACGCAAGTGCACGAGTGACCCATCTCAAGAAGGTGCATGAAGATACAAGAAACACCATCGAGCGCCAAGTACAATGTCTTGCGACAAAGCTCAACGTCAACAGGCAACCTATGGTCTTCAACATTGGTGATTTCGTGTGGCTACACCTTCGCAAGGAGCACTTTCCACAAGAACGCAAGTCTAAGCTTCGACCACGAGCAGATGGACCCTTCAAGGTGCTCGCACGCTACAACGACAACGCTTACAAGATCGACCTCCCGCGCGACAAGTACAACGTGAGCGACATCTTCAACATCAAAGATCTCTATCCCTTCCATGGTGATGAAGAACTCGATCCGAGGACGGATCTTCCCCAAGGGAGGGGAGATGATCTCGAGCATCCCACGACCATCCCCATGGATGCCACCTCAACTATCCAAGCTCCAAGTGGACCAATGACAAGGGCTAGGGCACGTGCTATTCGATCCGAGGTGACATCACTCCTACTTGAGTTTTCCTCCTCTTCAAGTGAGACATGGCTACTGCCTAAGTCCGAGATACTATGTGTCATTAGGTACAACGCTCAAGACTCGGAGCTAAGGACTGTAGAAGAAGAGATAGGCGTCAACACTCTGGACAGCCCGGAACTTCCGGCCAGAGCCCGAAACTTCCGGCCCCCGGACCTTCCGGCCCCCGGACCTTCCGGCCAACCTGGAGCTTCCGGCCGCCGATGACTTCGACCAGCCCAGGCGTGCCAACTCTCGGGTTAGCCCGGACCCCGTCCCGGACCTTCCGGTGCCCGGAACCTCCGGCCTACCTGGACCTTCCGGCCCCCGGATGCCAGCACATCTCCACGGCGCCAACTCTCTGGTTAGGCCGGACACTCCCCGGAACCTCCGGTGCCCGAAACTTCCGGCCCTGCCTGCGTGCAGCCAATTGGGCCGAGGCCCGTGTACCCTTTCGTCACCTAGCCTATATATGCTCTATCCCGTATGACTTTCTAGGGTTAGCATTGGTTTAGCTCATACTCAAAGATAGAGCTTCGCTCATCCATATCGGATCTACTCCTTGAGAGAGACCGTGGCCCCTCTTCGGAGAAGATCCACCGTGGATTCAAGACCCCTTTACGGGAAGATCCCCTTGTGGATTCAAGACCTCCTCACGGAGAAGAACCGGCTACCCTTGTATCGTCCTTAGTTGTCCGTGGATTGGTGTATCGTTCTATGTACCCGAGGATCTAGCACATGTGTGACTTGTTCTTGTTAGTTTGAGTGTTCGTCTTGTGTTTCCCCTTGTGTTTTCCCTCGTTTCCCTCCTCGTGTTCTTCGCGTTCTTCGCAGGATCTGCTCCTTTCGTGAAAGATCGGGCCACTAGGGTTCTACCCTACATCATCCAGCCCCCAGCCCGAACATCCGGCGCCTGTCTGCGCACAGTGAACGGGCCAAGGGCCCATGTATCCCTCTTTCCCACTTACCCCTTCGTGGCTTAGACTATATATACTCCCCCACCTCCTTCTAGTTAGGGTTAGCATTGGTTTAGCTCATTTTAGAGATAGAGCATTGCTCATCCACATCGGATCTACTCCACGAGAGAGACCGCGGCCTCTATGGAGAAGATCCCTTTGGATTCAAGACCTTCTTTTGGAGAAGAACTTCAAGACCTCCTCACGGAGAAGACCGGTTACCGTGTATCGTCCCTAGTTGTCCGTGGACCGTGTATCGTTTTATGTATCCGAGGATCTAGCACATGTGTGACTATCTTGTTGGTTTGAGTGTTCCTCTTTGTGCCCCTTTGTGATTTCCCCTCGTGTTCTTCGTGTTCTTCGCAGGATCCGCTCCTTTCGTGAAAGATCGAGCGATTAGGGTTCTGCCCTACATCACTTCTTCATCAACCACCACCACCACCATAACTTCCGCATAGCCCACCATACACTTCCACCACCCCAACTTAACCCAATTTTGTTTGTGTTGTGAGTTGTGTCTCCTAAGGTGTTTAGGCTACTTAGGGACCGTACTTCCAACTCCGACACCGTGTATAGCCAACCTTACCCTCCACTTCCGCATTGCCTACTAGTATAACCCATCATTGCACTTCCACAAAACCTCCACCGCATTCCCGCTACCACCATTTGACATTTGAGATTTTGAGTTCATGGTTTTTCCGTTTCCTAAGGTGTTTCGGCTACTTAGGGACGAGTCCCCATCATCTTGGTATCTCCATCAAGATCACCGCCACTCATCATCGACACAGACGGTAACCTCCATATCATCTTGGTATCATGGTGTCCCTCCATTGTACATTCCCTTGCCATTGCATTGATAACCCCTAGCCCATTTTGCATTACTTTCCTATAGAGACTAGCCGTTTGAGTATTGCCAGCAACGTTACTTGTGCACATTAGTGATCTACACCATACATTCCATACATACCATACCATATCGGTATCATATCATCCCTTGTGCCTCAAGTTTGTTCCCGCATATACACAATAGCTATCTTGGTTTGTGCATTTCGCAAAGTGGCCAAACAAAAAAAAGAGAATAAAGCTTTTAAGCAAAAGAGAAAAATCAAAGAAGCTTGTAAGCAAGTGCCATAGCATCATACCACATTCCATATAATATCATCTTGGATCATAACACTGGGAGCCATACATACATAGCATACTTGGGATAGAAAGTCAATACATTTTGCATCTTATAGGTTGTGCACAAGTGTCGTATCCGCCCATAGAGCAACCGTGCTAGCGTCTCTCTTGAGTTGTGCAACACGAGCGTTTTCTGTGGATTCCACATTTTGTGCTCATCCTTGGTTGCACGACCCCATTTATCTATCCGTGTGTGCGTTTCAGTGTGCCATTCATTGCCATTGGTCTACTTGTTTCACTTGCGAATTTGTGAATCTCTTTCAACATTATAGACTCTTGCTAACATTTTACATCAAATTTTTGTGCCACTATCCTCACCGAGCTCCTCCATAATCCTTACTTGTGTAGGTGTGAGAAACCGACAAGAATTGGTACCAATTGTGCTATTTCCTTGTCCACATTGGTGTGATCATTGATCCACTTTCAACTTCGGTCAAGGTACATTTGGTATTCGTTCTTCTCTTTCTACCACTCACATTTTTCTCTTGGAGTGATGGATAGGCAAGGCATTTCATCTTCAGTCTACAACAACAATGACGAGTTCGATGCCATGAACAACTCCAATGATGCCAAGATGCAAGCTCAAATGGAGGAGATCAACGCCCTCATCAAGTCCTACAAGCGGTCTTCCTCATCTTCGAGAAGATGCTCAAGAGCACAAGCCTCCGAGCTACCATCTCCGACAAGGTCACATCGGCATCGACACCATCACCACCACGAACGTGAAGGTTAAGAGCTCAACACCAACAACTCAACAACTTCACCATCACCCTTGGCATCTTCGCCAAGCGACTTCAAGGCATCTTTGCCTACAGACATACGACATCTTCGCCCACAAGCACTTCAAGAGAAGCTCCCCAAGCTCAAGTCCGTGACTTCCACGAGCTACTACGACCTCAACATCGACCATGCGATTCCTTTCTATGGGACTCTAGTATAACGCCCTCGATGCGGCTATATCTCCCACGTGTCGAAGCACGACTTAGAGGCATAACCGCATTGAAAGCAATGTCGCAAGTGGGGTAATCTTCACACAACCCATGTAATACATAAGGGGCAAAGATACATAGTTGGCTTACAATCGCCACTTCAGAGAATACATGAATAAAGCATTACATCAACCAGATACAATCAGGGCCCGACTAGGGAACCAAAATGAAAGAAGACTACCCCAAATGCTACACAGATCCCCGATCGTCCCGACTGTGCTCCACTACTGAACAACTAGAACGAAACAACACAAAGGAAAAAATCTTCATCGAGCTCCTCCTGAGCTTGGTTGCGTCACCTTCTCGGTAATATCGACACCTGCAAGCTAGTTTTGGAAGTATCTGTGAGTCACGGGGACTCAGCAATCTCACACCCGCGTGATCAAGACTATTTAAGCTTATGGGTAAGGTAAAGGTATGAGGTGGAGCTGCAACAAGCGACTAGCATATCTGGTGGCTAACTTATTTGCAAAAGAGAGCGAGAAGAGAAGGCAAAAGCACGGTCGTACAACTATGATCAAGAAGTGATCCTAGAACAACCTACGTCAAGCATTACTCCAACACCGTGTTCACTTCCCGGACTCCGCCGTGAAGAGACTATCAAGGTAACACACGCGGTTGATGTATTTTAATTAAGATAAACTTCAGGTTTTCTACAACCGGACATTAACAAATTTCCATCTGCCCATAACCGCGGGCACGGCTTTCGAAAGTTCAAAACCCTGCAGGGTTGTCCAAACTTAGCCCATCACAAGCTCTCACGGTCAACGAAGGATATTCCTTCTAGCGGGAAGACCCGATCAGGCTCGGAATCTCGGTTACAAGACATCCTCGACAATGGTAAAACAAGTCCAGCAAAGCCGCCCGATGCACCGACATCCTGATGGGAGCTGCACATATCTCGTTCTCAGGGCAACGCCGGATAGGTCAAGCTACGAGTAAAACCAGCCCTCAAGTTTCCCCGAGGTGGCCCCGCAGGCTGCCCATTTCGGACCAACACTTAGACAAGCACTGGCCCGGGGGGGTTAAAATAAAGATGACCCTCGAGATGCGCGACTCCCAAGGGAAAAAAAGGCTAGGTGGCGAATGGTAAAACCAATGTTGGGCCATGCTGGAGGAGTTTTATTCTCAGCGAACTGTCGAGAAGGACGCAGGTCGGCGTAGTCCAAGGCCTGGCCGAGTGACCAGGTCAACGGGCACGGGCACGACAAGCTTGCTCATCTCCTCGCCTGGAGCCAGAGCAACGGCGACAGATGGGGTCAGGGAACAACGGCGGGGCATGGCAAGGTCGGAGGGCACCAGATCGAGCGGAGGCGGAGCTCTGCTTGGTTCGGAGGAAAAGGGACGCGCGAAGAATCTTTCCGACGCAACAGGGACTTGGCGTGGGCTCGACGGGGTCCCTGAAGAACCATCTCCTCAGCGATGCATGCTGGGCACATAGCAGGCAAAACGACGGCGAGGTTCAGCGAGGGCGCAGCACAGGAGAGGTGCAGACAGGGCTTGCCGGCGGCGTGGCTGGATGCGAAGGTGTTCGTCCCTAGTTCGAAGAGGCGAGGCGCTGGCCTCGAACAACGACGACGGCAGTTGGAAATCCGGACGACGAGGGAGCACGGTCTTGGCTACGGAGCTGCAGAGGGCGGCATCCATGGCTCCATGGCCGGGTCTGCGGTGGCGTCATGGGGTCCCTGAAGACGAGAGAGAGGTGAGGGAATCAGCCATGGCATCGGGCTCCCTGTACGAGCAAACAGAGGGAGAGAGATGTGAGGGAGGGGGAAGAAGAATGGAAGGAAGGAGAAAAGATGGGCGCGAGGCACTCATCTCTGGTACGATGGCGCTCCAAACGGCGGCGGTGGCACTCGTTCTGGTTGGAGGAGGAGCTGGGTTCAGCTGGGGGTCTCGGGCGCGAGGACGAGGTGGATCAGGAGGAGTGGCTGGTTCTGGTTGGCTTGGTTTGCAATTCGATGAGGGAATTTTTGGATCGGGGATGAACCCGAGGAAGATTTGGAATGTGGCGGTAGCGATGGGACAGACTACCAAAAATCTAGGGTTTTGGCTAGATTAGGTGAGATTGGGCTATAAATATAAGGGAAAGAGGGAGTTTGGATCATCCGATCGAAATCGGATGGTTCAGAAAGAATAGGCTAGGGAATCCAAATAAGAAAACGGTGACGTTTTGTAGACGTTTCGAGATGATCCGGATCCAACGGTGACGACTGTCTGGGTCGGGTCCGGGACAGCTTTCTGGACGCGCGCGCGAGTGGGGTTTGATGCGTTGAGTAGAGAGTGTTTCGGACCATGCGATCGCATCGGACAACTCCGGAAGCGAAGAGGGGAAGGAGGATGGACTAGGTGGGCTGTGGTGAGACTGCGAGGGGGAGAAGAGAGAGAGAGGGCCCGGCATCTGTTTCCGGAGATCAAAAATGTCCGACGATAGACCGGCTATAATGCCGTTATAGTTTAACGGTTGGGCTATCAAACGAACTCTGAATGCGATGAAACTTGATAGGCGGTCTATCTACACTAAAATAAAACTGCACGCCAACTCTCATCCCATTCCAAGAACATTTTCCGGCCACTTATAAAATAATATTTCGGACATGCCGCGGGTGCGTGCAAGTGTGACTGGGCTCAGAATGGACAACGGACAAAACGAGGAGACCGGGACGGATTCAAGTTTCAAAAACATGATGATGCAATGCACATGATGACATGATGAAATGCAACACGCAATCAAATGACATGGCAACGCCGGCGAAACACCGGAAGACACCTGGCGCAATGGTCTCGGGGTGTTACATCTAGAACCCGAGGAGTATCTCGAGTGGGAGCGTTTGATGGATGACTACCTCAAGCTACATCAAATTCCTCCCAAAGATCAAGTTAAGTGCGCCACAAGGAACTTCCACGACTACGCGTCCACACGGTGGCTTCACGCACCATCGGAGACCTACGACATGAGTTGGTGCAAGACGAAGAGAGCTTTGCGGCGAGAGTTCGTGCCCCCAACCTACACGGAACAACTTCAACGCCAATTGGAGAACACCATCCAAGGATCCAAGTCCTTCAACGAGTACTTCAAGGTGATGAAGAAAGCCTTGCGACGAGCTGGCATAGACGACCCCATTTCCATGAAGTTCCACTTCATGATGGGATTACACAACGACATCTCCAAGACAATCTTCCTTGAGAACTACAAGTCCCTCGACGACAACTACATTGGTGCTCTCAAGGCGGAACAAGAACTCATGAAGGCCAAAGCTTCTCCACCCCAATCTCACTTCGCGACGACCAAGCTCCATGAGAACGAGCATGAGCCTAGTACCACCAAGATGTCCAAGCCCGACGAGCTCCAAGACGATGCTCCCAAGTCCGACTTCACCACCATCCCTCTTTGTGGCATTGATGATGCCGAGTCTACTTCGACTCTTTTTCAAGATGGTGCGACGACAAGTACGACTACGGAGAACCTCAAGGGCCAAGCTTTGGAGGCGAGCGACAAGGTGGCGAGCAAGGATGATGTTTCCATCTTAGGAGGTGAGAGTGATGATGTACCATCTTCGGCCTTCATCCACGGCGACAACAATGAGATAGTTGAGCATGGGATTTTCCCTTCGACCACGGCGACGTATGATGACTTGCGTGACTTTTGCCACCATATTGAGAGTGAGAGTGACTTCACCACTAGCCCCATATATGATGTGTTGCCACAATTCCCATGTGAGGAGAGCCACAACCCCCACCACTTGAGTGAGATGAGTGACTCCACCATATGTGAGTTTGAGTGCACCTATTTTTAGGGAGTGAGTGAACCACCACATAGAGAGAGTGAGGTAGTTGACAGGGCATATGAGGCCACTATGATTTCTAAAGACTTGACCTCTACATCTGTTTTCTCATTTGGTGCTAGGTCCCATATATGATGACGCGCCAATTCGCGGCGACTACGTCCTATCTTTGGACAAGAAAATGGCCATGGTGGAACATGATGCACCCCCCACATGGTTCCATCAAGATGAAGATGACCACCATTTGGTCTTTCCCACCTCACCTACACCACTTGAGTGGAATGAAAACGGTAACATAGGTGACAGTGATGCTCTAGTCCCACTAGTGGACATTTTTGACATTGATTGCTTGCATGACGTTGATCAACCTATTTCCATGCTTCATGCTAGTGTGACTTCCCCGTGCGATGATTTAACCATTTATGATGAGTATGATGATTGCCATGTGGAGACTATTAGTTGTGATGGCATGTTACATAGTATTTCTTGTGCTAATTCTCTTGGCCACATCATGTTTGCCAATCCGCTTGACTTGTCATATGCTATGCATGAGATCAATCATATTTCATATTTGCAATGTCTTCATAGTGACTATGCATATGCTATTAAAATAAACCAATTTGCACATATGGCATAGATGACAAGCCCATGGTTATTGGCATTTGCTTTTCTTGTGATGATATTGATAAGCTCCCTTTGCATCATTTATCTCATATGCCATGCCATAAACACCTAGCTTCGGATATGCATTGTTTTGGATGTTGTCCATTTTCTCCATATGATGTTTACAATATTGCTCATGAGAAGACCCCCATAGTTTCCTCATACATTTTAGGAGATTGTGATCACTCCCATCCATTGCATGATCCTTATACTTGTATGCTCAATTTGCATCCCCATCGTGTTATACACAATAACTATTCTTTCATGATGGATGACATGTTCGTATACCATGCGTCAAATTTCTTTGAGCATTGCTTATCTTGTGCTAACTCACACGTGCACATACACATCATGATGGATGATGTGTACATTTACCACACACAGAATTTCTTTTATTTGTGTCTCTTTTGTGTAGGTACCCATGAATTCATGTCAACCTCGCAATCCCACGAGTTGACAAAACGAGCTCTAGAGAGCAACGATGACTTGGGATCCCATGGATTGTCTTTCCCACCGCTATCTTCGTGCAAAGACTTCGCGCATTTATTCTACATGTCCCTCACATGGTTATGGATTATTGTCCATTACATATTCTGTGCCCATCTTGCCATGTTCACTTTGCATGATATGCTCATTCCCATGCCTTTGCCATGCATTTGTGACCCATGCTTTGCATTACACATGATGATTGATTCTACTACTTGTATGTGTACTTCCAAGCTTGGTGGAGATATCACTTGTTATTGCCATATTTGCTTTGTGCCCCATGCCTATGATTATACTATGATCTTGCTTTGTGTTCGTGCTTGCGATATGTCATGTGCATTGCCAATGCCTATTATTTGCTCTCATGACATGATTGCCATGATTTCCTCTAGTATGTTGCATCTTCGCACTACTAGCTTGCACGACTTGATTACTATGCTTGCTTATGTTGCATCCCCAATGATTCATACTTGCTCACTTCATGCAGTTGATGACAACCATCTACATGCTTTGCACATGATTATTATTGCTTCTTGTCATATCTCTCCATATGTTGCATCTCTCATGCTAGATGATTTGACATGTATTGAGGCAACAATGCCCCTAATCTTGATAATGAGTTTGCCCCCATAGCATTCTCACATATATTTGGAGATTTTGACATATTTCTTGTGAAGCATGCTTGTCTTACCTCTTTGCACCATATGCCTAGTGACATTAATATAGCCATTATCTCATCATATTATTCATGCACTTGTGCCTCTAATGGTTATGTTGAAGAGAAGAGAACCATCACGACGGATGATGTGTTTATCTACCATGCGCATACATTCTTTGCTTTCTTTTGTGCATGTGTAGGATACCTGGACCTTGTGTCGACTTCCGCTTCACATGAGTTGACCATTCGAGCTCTTGAGAGTGAGCCTCATAAATTCGACCATGACTCGCTTCTCCAACACCTTTCCTACCACTTCGGCATTGTGAAGAATGCACAAGGACACGCCTTCAAGGTGACATCTTTCTTGAGCATGGATATTGCTGATCATACTACTTGTGTTGCTTGCACCATGAGAATTATTGTTCATCTTGGACCACTTGATTACACACATGTTAGAGATCTTGCTTCAACTTGTCATTTTCACCGTTCCATGCATCATGATATATATGCCTTGTGTGTTGCATCCAATTCTTGGATTACTTGCTCCTATCACATGTTTGGTTGCAACAATGTCATCACTTCACATATGCCATGTCCCATTGATTGCTACATGCTTGTCTTGATTGCCTCACACATGATGAACAATTGCTCTTTCTATTGTGTTGAGTGCCATACTATCTTCACTACACCCTATGCACGTTATGCTTGGATTGTCTTGCACTTGACCCATGTGTTTAGACACTTCATTTTACTTGGTGTTGTGAATGATTCCTATTCCTACCATCGACCATTTGTCGAGCGCTTTATGCATGATCGCTATGACCGTGAGGTTGATGCTTCTTCTCTTGTTACACATATTTGCATCACTACCTCACATTTACATGCTTGTTTCCATGATGTCCTTCTTTGTGCTCAATTTATGTGCTTACATGCCATGTCACAATCCTTTGTCACACCATATGCTTTGCATGATGATGACACTTGTTTGGTGATTCACCTCTTGAATGCTTGGTTTTGCACTAACACTAACCACATTTATTTTTCCAAGTGTTTGTTGTCCTTACTCATTTTGAAGGAATCACTAGACGCCGCGACATTGGAGAGTGCCCACTTCAAGCTTGAAGATGATGACTACTTGGTGAACGTCCGCTTCCACACGGCGAAGCCATCTCCTTCCCATGGTGATTTGGTTTTCGATCCGAGGTCAGATCTTTCGCAAGCGAGGGGAGATGATGCCGAGCATCCTATGGACATCACCATGTCAATAGTCCGTTTCGCGAGTGACACGTGCGACATCTACTTGACATACCCAAAGGTTTATCATCTCCTTTACACATGCTCACTTGACCCCTTCGAGGATGGTATACTACTTGACACCCCTCTCGTGTGCATGCATAGGTATTATTGGAACACTACGGACGACGAGGAGTAATGCAAGCGCCAAGGAACAACTACACCATCGGCGAGGGAAGCATGGAAACAACGACGGAAGAAGACGGAGACATCTCCCAGGACCCAGACATTCGGCCCTGGCCCGGACATCCGGCCCCTGAAGATGTCAACAATAGCAGCAGCCCTGCAGCCGAAGTGCTACAGGCCCTGGACATCTGGCGTCAGCACCGGACATCCGGCGCCTCGCCAACACCCGGACATCCGGCCTCGCCCCCGGAAATTCGGACAACCCATTCCAGAGAGCACCATGACCAGCTCCGTCAGGCCGGACATCTGGCCTGCCAGCCCAGACATCCGGCCTTGATAGAGGCAAAGGTGTCCCGATGTTTTGATGAGATGGTGGCTATCGTTTCTGTGGGAGTCGACCTTGACGATCCGACTACGAACGTGTGAGACGTCGTGCCTTAGCAATCGCTAAACCAACTTCCGAGGGGTTATTGACCACGCCCGAGCACGATCAACCTGACCACGAGGGTCTGTTTCCTGCAAGCAAACGAAGAACAAGCAAGAAACTGAGATTGCAATCTGGATATTGCGAATATAGGATGAAAGCTTTATTGATCAAGGTGGGGTTCTGTGACGTCTTGGTCTGGTCGTTGGACACAAACGAAGTACGAGAAGTTGCAGCTATGGCGAAATTTTAATCTAAACAAAACCTAAAGTCTAAACGACGCCCTAAGGGCTGTATATATGGAGGAAGAGGGGGGGAATTTCGTGGCCCTTGGGGAAGGGGTCCGAAACCAACCCTAACTATTGTTTCCCCACACATACGGACTCTAAAAATAGCCTATACTTATGTATTTCGAAATTACATGGGCCTGGCCCAATAATAAGGTGACGCAGCACCTAGAATAGCCTATGGACGAATATTATGAAGTGGCATCTTGTATATTTCATCCAAGGCTTCATGCACTCCTTATGGTGGCTTCAAAGTCCTGAAATCATCACTTGTAACTCTGTTCTTGATCCCCTTGTGCATGCCATCAACTCCATGCGTGTTCTTGCTCCAATGTTCATCCTTCTCCAAGCTAGGCCCTTCATTTATAAGCAAAACAAATGTATCCAATTTAGGCAGCATCATATTTCATGAACATTAGAATCATTACCAAGAAACGAAAGTACCTGGTAATTTAATTGGCGTGCACGAGCTCTAGTAATTGGTCCAGTATATGTAACAGTAGGGGATGTGGATGGTGTTGATGTCCTCATCAGTAATATTCTTAATGCCTCTACAATCAACACACATACGCGACGTACCATCCTTTTTAGGCACTAGTATAATAGGAACAACACAAGGACTAAGAGATTCGCGTATATAACCTTTCTCGAGCAGCTCCTCATCAGTAATTTAATTGGCGTGCACGAGCTCTAGTAATGGTGTTGATGTCCTCATCAGTACTATTCTTAATGCCTCTACAATCAACACACATACGCGACGTACCATCCTTTTTAGGCACTAGTATAATAGGAACAACACAAGGACTAAGAGATTCGCGTATATAACCTTTGTCGAGCAGCTCCTGTACTTGACGCATAATCTCCTTCGTCTCCTCTGGATTGGTATAGTATGGTGCACGGTTGGGTAGCAATGCACCGGGAATTAAGTCAATTTGATGCTCAATCCCTCGAATAGGTGGTAATCCCGGTGGCACGTCTTGTGGGAAGACGTCAGCGAACTCCTGCAAAATGGTAGTGACAGCAAGGGGCAAAGAGGAAGGCATGTCCTCGAATGAAAATAATGCCTCTTAGCACACAAAAGCATAGCAAACAGATTTGCTAGAATCTAGCTCATCAATATCAGATTTGGTGGCATCAATTTAATTCCTGAAGCAACAATGATGGTTTATTATTAGGCTTCATTTGTTGCTCAAATTCTTTTGCCACAATCTGATTTTCACTCTTATTTTTCTCCTGTTTTGCTTTATTAGCTCTATTAATATCATCTTTCAAAATGGAATCAGGAGTCATAGGAAGCAAAGTAATATTTTTATCCTTATGAACAAGAGTATACTGATTGTTTCTACCATGGTGCACAAATTTTTTATCATATTGCCATGGTCTACCAAGTAATAAGGAACATGCTTGCATAGGTACCACATCACAATCAACATAATCAGCATATGTAGAGATACTAAAATGCACACGAACAGTATGTGTTACCTTAACCTTGCCGCTGTTGTTGAACCATTGGATGTAGTAAGGATGTGGATGTGGTCTTGTGGTGAGAGATAGCTTCTCCACCATCTCCATGCTAGCCACGTTGTTGCAGCTCCCTCCATCTATGATGATGCGAATAGAACGTTCCTTCACAACTCCCTTTGTATGGAACAAATTATGCCTCTGATTTTGCTCATCTTGTGTAACCTGCACACTCAAAACACGTTGAGCAACTAAACATTCATACCTGTTAGCATCTTCAGCAGCCATGTATTGCGTCTCATGATCAGAATCATCTCCACCGTGTTCTTCATGTGTAATAAGAGCCAAAGTCTCCTCATCATAGTCACTATCGGACTCATACCCACCATCCTTAGTAACAATCATCACACGCTTAGATGGGCATTCTCTCGCATAATGACCTCCACCCTTGCAACATCGACAAATAATATAATGTGTTTGCCCTGTTGATGCCATGGTTTAACAAGAACTCTTTGCAGGCCCAGAAGGTGTGCTCTTGGCAAATAGTGGTGATTGTGCCTACTTTATTGTATCACGGTTGGAGGTGGCAGCCGACGGAGGTGCCGGTGTAGCAGAACGTGTGGAAGTAGATGATGCACGTGGTGTCCATGATGAAGGTCGACCTGCAGAAAAGTTAGTCCGTGCCAATGCCTGTCGATCATGCACTTCACGTTCAGCTTTACAAGCAAGATGGAATAAACGAGTGATATTATTATAATCCTTATAGTCTAGAATGGTCTGAATCTCTCTATTTAATCCACCCAGAAAACGTGCAAGCATAGCTTCATTCTCCTCAACAATACCACATCTAATCAAGCCAGTTTGTAATTCCTGATAATATTCTTCTACCGAATTTTTTCCTTGTCTTAAGCACTGCAATTTTTGAAGTAATTCACGTTGATAATACGGTGGAACCCAATGAGTAGGCATAGCAGTTTTCAAAGCAGCCCAAGTAGCTGGAACAGGATATAATCGACAATGTTCAGACCACCAAACGCATGCAAAGCTAGTGAAAGCACAAACAGCAACAGGAACACGTCTCTCCTCAGGATATTGTAAACATGTAAATCGTTGTTCAGTTTCTAACTCCCAAGTAAGATATATATCAGGAACATATCTACCCTCAAATGGTGGAATATTCAATTTCAGTTTAGGGAGATGGTCATGATCTCGTACCTGAGGGGGAGCCCTAACATTGGCAGTATTTGCATGTGGACGACCTGGTGGTTGTTGTGCTGGTGGTGGCATGTAGTTCTGATTTTGATCAACCTCATCCTCATAATCTCCCACATAATCATCCTCCTCCACATTAGTAGGAGGAGCCACAGAAGTATCAACAGCAGCACCAGCAGTTTGGCCAGGCTGAAGAGGGCCACAGCTCGCTCGACGGAGGGATGTTTCCCGATGTGGAGGCAGTCGCTGTTGTTGTTGTTGCAGAGGTGCAACAGGTGCAGCCGGTGGTGGTGGTGGGAAACGTGAAAGCAATTCAGCAAACTTGCACCTGTCCACTCATCATTTGTTGAAACTTATCATGAAGCTCCTTGTTCGTCAAGTTCTCCCAGTCAGTCTCGTCGGCTTGTGATCCTGGCATGGTTAGCAGCAATAGAAACACATAAGAATATGATCCTACAGACTACTAACAAGTAGTGGTGGTGGCGGGTGTCACAAATCCATCAAGCAAATCTCAAATTCTTACCAGTTCTGACCCAGCAGCAGGCGGTGATCGGCAACCGTTGTAGTCAAAACTCTCAAAAGCTTGGATAGAGCGATTGCCAGGGAGAGTCAAACGCACGACGTAGATGTATGTGGAGCTGGGAAGGCTTATAGTACGGTAGCAAAAAGGGTCAGCAATAATCAATTCAGAGATGCAAAGTTGAATAAACGCTCAACGACGGTACTGTGCTGGTCCTAGGCTAGACCGTGCTAGACAGCGAGCCTAGAACACTAACAAAATCACGGCGCTACACGTAAACAAGGGAAAAGCACACTCTGGAAATTTTTTTCGCTCTTTTTTTTGCGCTCCTTTTTTTGCGCTCCTCTTTTTTTGCGAAAAATCACTATAATGGAGAGTGTCTCAAAACTCTTCCCTCGTCAAAATCACTATAATGAAGATTTGAAGAAGCCATGGAGAAGATAGATGGCATGCAGAAGACGTTTGAAACAAAGCTCGGTAACAAGTTTGCTGAATTGCTTTCGCGTTTTCCACCACCACCACCGGCTACTCCAACCGCACCTCTGCAACAACAGCAACAACACCGACTACCTCCACGTCGGGAAACAGCCCTCCGCCGAGCGAGCCGTGTCCCTCTTCAGCCGGGCCAAACTGTTGGTGCTGCTATTGATACTTCTGTGGATCCTCCTGCTGATGTGGGGGAGGATGATTATGTGGGAGATTATGAGGATGAGGTTGATCAAAATCAGAACTACGTGCCACCACCAGCACAGCAACCACCAAGTCGTCCACATGCAAATAATGGCAATGGTAGGGCTCACCCTCAGGTACGAGATCATGACCATCTCCCTAAACTAAAATTGAACATTCCACCATTTGAGGGTAGATATGTTCCTGATATATATCTTACTTGGGAGTTAGAAACTAAACAACGATTTACATGTTTACAATATCCCGAGGAGAGACGTGTTCCTACTGTTGTTTGTGCATTCACTAGTTTTGCATGTGTTTGGTGGTCTGAGCATTGTAGATTATATCCTATTCTAGCTACTTGGGCTGCTTTGAAAACTGCTATGCGTACTCGTTGGGTTCCACCGTATTATCAACGTGAATTACTTCAAAAATTGCAGCGATTAAGATAAGGAAAAAATTCTGTAGAAGAATATTATCAGGAATTGCAAACTGGCATGATTAGATGTGGTATTGTTGAGGAGAATGAAGCTATGCTTGCACGTTTTATGGGTGGATTAAATAGAGAGATTCAGACCATTCTAGAGTATAAGGAGTATATTAATATCATCGTTTATTCCATCTTGCTTGTAAAGCTGAACGTGAAGTGCAGGATCGACAGGCATTGGCTCGGACTAACTTTTCTGTAGGTCGACCTTCATCCTGGACACCACGTGCATCATCTACTTCCACACGTTCTGCTACACCAGCACCTCCGTCGGCTGCCACCTCCAACCGTGATAAAATAAAGCAGGCACAATCTCCACTATCTGCCAAGAGCACACCTTCTGGGCCTGCAAAGAGCTCTTCTTCATCCATGGCATCAACAGGGCAAACACATGATATTATTTGTCGGCGTTGCAAGGGTGGAGGTCATTATGCGAGAGAATGCCCATCTAAGCGTGTGATGATTGTTACTGAGGATGGTGGGTATGAGTCCGCTAGTGACTATGATGAGGAGACTTTGGCTCTTATTACACGTGACTGAAAGTGCGTTATATCGACTAGAAGGGGGTGAATAGGCGATTTTTATGAAAGCCTTCAGAACATGGGAGTTTTGAAGACAAATGATAAAATTAAACCTATTACCATGCAGCGGAAGGTAGACTACACTAGGCAAACCATAGTTAAGTATTCAATGAAGTGAAGGCACAAAGGCTAATAGCAGCTAGGTAGTAAGGATCAGGTAGGAAGATATTGTGAAGCCAAATAGAACACGCAGTCACTCAGTGAAGACAAATGATAGTGCAAACATACAATGACTTCACAATGAGTAACAGTAAGTAAAGTGAAGTGAAGATGAAACTAGTGACTCGTCGAAGACAATGATTTGTTGGACCAGTTCCAGTTGCTGTGACAACTGTACGTCTGGTTGGAGCGGCTAGGTATTTAAACCTTAGGACACACAGTCCCGGACACCCAGTCCTGAACACGCAGCTCAGGACACCCAGTCCTCACCGTATTTTCCTTGAGCTAAGGTCACATAGACCTCGCCCAATCACTCTTGTAAGTCTTCAAGGTAGACTCCCAAACCTTCACAGACTTCGTTCACCGGCAATCCACAATGTCTCTTGGATGCTCAGAACGTGACGCCTAACCGGCTGGAGGATGCACAGTCCTCAAGTGTAATAAGTCTTCAGATCACACAGACAAGAAGACTTAAGTGATGCCCAATTCTCTCTGGCTCTGGTGGTTAGGGCTTTATCCTCGCAGGGAATTCTCTCTCAAAGGCTTCGAGGTGGGTTGCTCTAAAACAACAAAAGCCGTACTTTCAATCTGAGCAGCCAACCGTTTATGGTTGTAGGGGGTGGGCTATTTATAACCACTTGGCAACCCGACCTGATTTGTCCGAAATGACCCTGGGTCACTAAGGAACTGACATGTGTCCCAACGGTCAGATTTCAAACTCACACGTCAACTTTACTTGGGCTACAAGAAAAGCTGACTTGTCCGACTCTGGACAAGATTCGCTCTCATAGTCTTCACTCGAAGACATAGGTTTTTGGTTTAGGCATCACTTCAGTCATTCTGAGTGGTTCTCCTGGACCCCACTTAACAGTACGGTGGTTCTTATGACTCAACACAAAAGAACTACGAAAGATCTAAGTCTTCGAGCTCCATAGGCTTCATATCATGTCTTCTCTTGTCATAGTCTTCAATGTGAATATCCTCATATACCACCTTTGACTTCAATGTCTTCATAAAGTTTTAGGGGTCATCTCTGGTAGTAAAACCAAATCAATGAGGGACTTCTACCTGCGTTATCCTGCAATTCTCACAAACACATTAGTCCCTCAACTAGGTTTGTCGTCAATACTCCAAAACCAACTAGGGGTGGCACTAGATGCACTTACAATCTCCCCCTTTTTGGTGATTGATGACAAACTAGTTGAAGTTTTCAACGGGGAATATAATCTGAGAAATTGTAAAGAATAAGGAATTGTCTTCATAAGTTGCAAGGGCTCCCCCTGAAGATGTGCATATAAGTTAATTTGCTTTTTGGAATGCAAATGCACATGGCAGGTGGTACTTGTGGAGATCCACTTCAACTTATGATGACAATCCACTATGCATGTGAAAGTATATGAAGATAATGCCATGCATAATGGAAAATGGACGTCTGCAGAATGAGCTAAGTGCGGAATTTATCGTTGCACATGCGGAATTTATCTTCGCAAAACAAGGTGGCAAATAAGTAGCAGACGACCATCTAGTTTAAGTGTTACAACTCATAAGAACCAAATGTAGCAAAAAAAACGAGAGTTGTAAGCACGAAGCAAAATATAAGGCACCCGCCCATATGAACCCGCTTAAAGACTATCAATCTCATATGCTTCTCCCCCTTTTGTCAGTAATGACCAAAAAGGTTTGAAGACATAGAGCTTCTACTCGTTCCCATGAGGAGTAGGTGAAGTAGCAGGGTTGTTGGTGTTGTTTGGAGGTGCAGAAGAGCTTGGAGGTGCTGAAGGAGGTGTCAGTGAAGTAGCATCGTCTTCTTCCTCAATAATTCTGGCAGTGACTGTGGCAGCAGAGGAAGAGAACTCAGAGTCTTCAAGGGATGGAGTTCCTAGCAGCACAGCCCTTCGAGGAGGTGTGGAGTTAAACTTGAATCTCTCAGTGAATCCATCCTCTTGAAGATCAGCTTCAGAAAGCATCATTGTTAGCCCTTTCCATGTGCGGCGACAGGTTTCATGGGCAACAAAAGCATTCTTGGTGGCAAGATTTCGAGTGCGATTAACATCCACCAAGAGGCTTTTCATTTGACGCTTCAGCCAGTCATGATGCCTATCCTGTTTCTGATGTAGAGCCACAAGAAGCTCTCGGTCGTTGAGAACACGAGTGCGCTTCTTGGGTCTTGAAGCAGTGGCATTGTCGGTGGCTTCAGTTGCAGCAGGGTGTGGTGCACGTGTAGTGCCAGCCAAAGGATACACCCGAGAAACTGCTTCAACGCCTTCAATGTTCTGAGTAAAACTCTGATGTTCTGCATTCTGAAGACTTAGAGGTTGCTTTGCAGGCTCAGAATATATGGCTTCAGTAGACATGTCCATGTGAGGCAAGAAGATCCGATGGTTGCGGGCTGAGGGTTGATACGAGATGGCGGAGTGTAGCTTGATCAGCCGCATGACCCAAGGGGCGTAGAACTTCAAACCAAACAGATCAATGCCTGATGCAGCAAGTTGGCGTATGAAGAAGTCCTGTGCATTAAAGCATTTGCCATGAAGTATATAGAAGACTAAAGTCTTCATTGCACCCTGAAGCTTGGCATTTGGAGAGTGCCCTTTGATAGGCCAGAGAGTTCGCCTGATGATGTGATAGATGGTTCTGGGCAGGTACTCAAGGTCTTCGACAAAGAACTCTGTGGGATAAGCAGCATCTTGGGGCAATGGCTTCATCATGCTGAGCATTTGACTCATATTAGGTTCTGGCCGCTGAAAGATGCTCTCAATAGCTTCAGCATGCAGCTGACAGCCTTGCTCGAAGAGATCGCCAGGAGTGGGAAAGCTAGTGAGCTCAATGATGTCAAATGCATTGGCTTCGTGATGAACGTTGCCAGTCATCCACTCCAGGACCCAAGTCTTCGGATCTCTGCTATACCCTTTGATGTGAAGCGTGGCATAGAATTGTAGCAGCAGCTCTTCATTCCAATGCTCTTCATCAGTAACAAACTGCAGCAGACCCACTTGCTTGAAACAATCCAACGCTTCTTCTAGACAGGGCAGACCAGCTATAGCTTCAACATCAAGGCGCTTGTGTGAGAAGATGCGACCTTGGTTGTAAAGAATGCAAGAGTAATAGCTTCGCTGAGGATAGCTCCAGAACCGATCCGATGATATCCTTTCCCTTGAGTAGGGGTTCCTGGAGCTATCGAAGAATGTGTTGTCTGCCCTAAAGCCATTGATGTTGAAGGAGCCAGGTGCTGATGCAGGACCTGGAAACCTTGGCAGTCTTGGGATTGGCTTCTGGACCTGAGGCCTGTGCTCAACATGCTAGTTGAATTGGGGACCCGCAGCAGACTCAGGAACAGAAGTGGCGGGATCAGTGGCTTCGCTGTCTTCTCAAGCTTTTGTTGGGGAGGGCTCCACATTAGCTTTGTTGTTGGTTGTGGCAGCCTCAAGATTTTCATCCTCCACTTGACTAGCTGGAGGGTCGGTCACAGGCACGTTCTCCTAGAGAATTGCTTCTTGGTGGAGTAGGGGAGTGGGATCTTGTGGTACTTCTTCTTCTGCGGCTGATGCAGCCGGAATGTCTTCAGCAGAGACTTGAGGCCTTGGACCATTGCGAAGCCTGCGGAACGCAGACGACGCATGTGGAGTTGGAGTGGGCTGGGCCTCATAGTCTTCTTCCTCTTGTGGGCGATCCGCCCATGAAGCATCCTGTGCAATTGGCGTCAGTGGACGACCAATGCTGATGAATTCGCTGTTTTCTAACTGAGGAAGGACTGCATCATCTTCGACATTGTCATGATGACTAATGTCTTCAGCAGCGATGGGATCAGCTGCTGGAATGTCTTCAGCTTCAGGAGCCTCTGTGGAAGCAGGCTCATGAACTGTTAGTTGACGTTCTGCGTCAGGTTGAACCATAGAAATGGGTTCAACTATCAAGGGCTCTGTGGCAGCAACCCGAGCTTTCTTGGTCTTTCGCTTTTTCTTGGTGGGGGCAGTAGGAGAGTCTTCAAAGTGTTTCCTCTTCCTGACTTCAGCCTCAGCAGTTCTTGTCTTCTTGAGCTCTGAAGCTGTTGACCGGCTCTTTGGCTTCGAGCCAGTAATTCTTGTTGGGAAGACAATCGGAATTGCTTCTTGCCTTGGTGCATCAGATTCAGCCGTAGCAGGCTTCTTCTTCTTCTTTGCGGCCATCCTGGGGTCTATGCCAGGACGCCCAAGTGCCTTGCGCTTCTCAGCCTCATTATAGGCTTGCACACATCTGTCAGCCAGAGTCTTCATGCGCTCACGCGAACCCTGAGCTTCTGCACGCTTCTTCACAAAGGCTTCCTTGAGCTCGTGCATCATTGTCTTGAAGTTCTTCACGTCTTGCACGCTGAGCTTGGCCATATGCTTCTTGAACTGAGCCTTTTCATAGTCAATCTTCTGCTTCAATTCAACAATGCGCTGGGCAATAGCAAGTTCTGAAGCAATGGAGCCTTGGAATGCGACACTTAGGCCAATAGGTAGCTGCAGATCTTCAAAGCTGATGTTTGGCGTGTCAAACCACTCGTCAATGAAGTTGTGGATGATGGTGACATCAAAGAGAGGCAGATCATTGAAGATTTCTGCTTCTTCTTTGCTCTTGATGAGCTGCTCAAGAGCGTCATCTGCAAGATCTTCATCACTTGGCAGATCAATGTCGTCATTGCGCAGGATGGCAGCAGCTGTTAGCTCTTTGCCAGTGTGAGACAGAGGCATCTTGGCCTTCTGGGGCTTGGAGACGCGTGATAAATCTTCAGACTGCACACTGTCTTCAGGAGGTGTAGTTGCCAATGGCTTCGCCCTTGAGATTTTTGGTGAAGGGGCTGGCTTTGAAGCTTTTGGCTTCTTCAACTGCTTTGGCTTCGGCACTGAAGGCGCGTCATCAGACTCAATGTCAGCCGCAGGCTCATTCACTGCAGTCCCTTGAACCAAGATGTAGGTGATGAGGCCTTCAAGGTTGGCGAAAGGACCAATGACATTGGGTTCTGCATGTCGTGTGCCATCTGCCCTTGGAGATGAGGGACCAGGGTTGAAGTCTAACCCAAAAGTCTTCTTGTTCTGCTTCGCAGAGTTTTGAGCAAACTAGAAGTTTCGCTTGAACAGATTGTCGTCACGACACCATAGAAGTGACGACAAGTGTGCATCAGCAGGCTGTGGTCCATGGACCATGCATGGATAGAAGCCTTGAGCAATGGCTTCATCTCTGGACCTGGGTAGAAGATTCTTGAATAGGATGTCTCCCCACGGTCTCTTGATGGCGTTTTTCTCAGCATACTCATGGGTCACAAATCTGTATTTGAACCATTGTTCTGCCCAATATCTTTGAATCCATTGGATTCGGGTCTTGTGCTGACTATAATCCTCTTCAGGATCTGTCTTGTACATTTCTGAGAGTTCATCTGGAAGATCTCTGGAGGTCTCACCACGACGCTTTCTGCCACCCTTCCTTGCTGCCTTTTCTGAAGGCATAAACTTTAACTTGAAAGGCTTCAAGACGTTCAAAGGCTTCAAAGGTTTTCGTTTGCTGGAGCAACAGGAACTGGCTTCGGGAGAATTTATGTGATGTTGTAAGAATTCTGCAAATGAATGCAGACTATGAGAACCAAAGGATTCTCCCACGGACATGTACCTATGAAAGCATTAAGGTGCGAGGGAAGGGGAAGAGGTCATATGCATTCTTAGAAGATTTTGAAGATAAATCAGTTTAGAAGACATTGACCTCATTGTGCGAAGACATTCACTCATAGATAAGAAGTTGGTTCCAGATTTGTACGAATCCACAGATCAGTACAAGTGAGGAATCTAACTACTTTGTGAAGCACAAGTGAATATACTAGGCATGTTATGAGATGCAGTATGAGAGAGATCTAGCTTGTGTGAACAGAAACTGCTTGTGGTAGAAAGTGACAGATCAATAGGATCAACGGTGCTGTAAAAGGGAGTTTTATTTACCACACTGAGAACTGCTAGATGGAGTGGTAGATGAGGCCGAGCAGTTCACTCTTCCGTGCCCTAACTTGGCGACGGAGGACACCTACGGCGACGGCGGAGAGGACAATGTCCACGGTCAGCGTGAAGACGGCGTCGGAGAGGTTGCGGCAGCGAAGCGCTTCATCGCCGGCGTCGTCGAGAGTTAGCGGTGGCGCTAGGGTTCGTGCGAGGGTGGAAGTAGAGATAATGACCGCTGTGAGTGTGTATTTATAGGCACAGGGGCGGCACTATGCTATTACACAGGTGCCCCTGGCGATTCGCATCTGAGGAACACGTGGCCAGTATGCGGAATTTTGCGGTTTCTTCCACGTCCCACGCACGCCTGGATTGTCGGGTGGTCGTTCCTACTTCTCCGGATTTCATGTGGAGGAATGAGCATTGAAAATTGACTTAATGGTTGTCTCTGTATCTTCTGCTGACAAGGACGCAGAGAAGACATTCGACAGTTTCAATAGAATGCATATGACTTGGAGAGATAGAGTTTGAGATAGAAAGCATAGAGAAGTTGGGGTCCGATCACATTCACTTAGTTCAAAAGATTCAACACGAAGTCATAGCTATAAGTGAATGTTGTAGAAGACAGAACACTAGAATGTATATATATATATATATATATATATATATATATATATATATATATATATATATATATATAATCAACATAGTGAAGATAATCATGAAAATATGTTGAGTTCGAAGCCAAACCAAATGTGAAGACATTGCAAGGTAATGCCATGAGTGAAACACTTCAAAATAGAATGTTTGGTGGTGGCGTTACCCACCGTATAGGAAGTATTAGACCCAGACACGGCGCACAATTATCGTGGCGCTCCGAAGTCAAATTCCACATTAATGTATTCACACTTAGAATGTATGTCTTCATTGATTGAAGATATACTTAACTTCGTGTGTTGCACATCTAAGTCATCAATATGCATAAGGGTTAGGATGTGTGCCTGATCACAAGACATTTGAGGATTCCAGGATATTTAGCTCACACCGTAACTTGCAAAACCTCTTGTCATCCAAGGGCTTGGTGAAGATATCTACCAATTGCTCTTCAGTGTTGACGTGTATGATATCAATGTCTTCCTTCACAACATGATCTCTGAGAAAGTGATGACGAATTTCAATGTGCTTTGTCTTTGAGTGCTGAACTGGGTTGTTAGCAATCTTGATGGCGCTTTCGTTGTCGCGGTAAAGTGGCACTTGCTTCAGATGAATACCATAGTCCTTGAGTGTTTGCTTCATCCACAGAAGCTGAGCGCTGCAAGATCCAGCAGCAATGTATTCAGATTCAGCAGTGGAGAGAGACACACAGTTCTGCTTCTTTGAAGACCAACATACAAGTGATCGTCCCAAAAAGTGACATGTGCCTGATGTAGACTTGCGATCAACTTTGTCACCAGCATAATCAGCATCCGAGAATCCAACCAGATCAAACTCTGAGCCCTTTGGATACCATAATCCTAGAGTTGGGGTGTGAGCCAAATATCGAAGAATTCGCTTCACAGCTAAGTGATGCGACTCCTTTGGTGCCGCTTGAAATCGAGCACACATGCAAACACTAAGTGTAAGTGCATCTAGTGCCACCCCTAGTTGGTTTTGGAGTATTGACGACAAACCTAATTGAGGGACTAATGTGTTTGTAAGAATTGCAGGATAACACAGGTAGAAGTCCCTCATTGATTCGGTTTTACTACCAGAGATGACCCCTAAAATTGTATGAAGACATTGAAGTCAAAGGTGGTATATGAAGATATTCACATTGAAGACTATGACAAGAGAAGACACGATATGAAGCCTATGGAGCTCGAAGACTTAGATCTTTCGTAGTTCTTTTTCTTTTGTGTTGAGTCATAGGAACCACCGTACTGTTAAGTGGGGTCTAAGAGAACCAGTCAGAATGACTGAAGTGATGCCTAAACCAAAAACCTATGTCTTCGAGTGAAGACTATGAGAGCGAATCTTGTCCAGAGTCGGACAAGTCAGCTTTTCTTGTAGCCCAAGTAAAGTTTCCGTGTGAGTTTGAAATCTGACCGTTGGGACACGTGTCAGTTCCTTAGTGACCCAGGGTCATTTCGGACAAATCAGGTCGGGTTGCCAAGTAGCTGTAAATAGCCCACCCCCTACAACCATCAATGGTTTGCTGCTCAGATTGAGACTACGGCTTTTGTCGTTTGAGAGCAACCCACCTCGAAGCCTTTGAGAGAGAGAACTCCTTGCAAGGATAAAGCCCTAACCACCAGAGCCAGAGAGAATTGGGCATCACTTAAGTCTTCCTGTCTGTGTGATCTGAAGACTTATTACACTTGAGGACTGTGCATCCCCAGACGGTTAGGCGTCGCGTTCAGAGCATCCAAGAGACATTGTGGATTGCCAGTGAAAAAAGTCTGTGAAGGTTTGGGAGTCTACCTTGAAGACTTACCAGAGTGATTGGGCGAGGACTATGTGACCTTAGCTCAAGGAGGATACGGTGAGGACTTGGTGTCCTGAGCTGCGTGTTCAGGACTAGGTGTCCGGGACTGTGTGTCCTAAGGTTTAAATACCTAGCCGCTCCATCCAGTCGTACAGTTGTCACAGCAACTGGAACTGGTCCAACACATCATTGTATTCAACGAGTCACTGGTTTCATCTTCACTTCCTTTTACTTACTGATCACTCATTGTGAAGTCATTGCGCGTCTGTTCTATCTTTTGTCTTCACAACGTGAGTGTATGATCTGTTTGGCTTCATAGTATCTTCCTACCTGATCCTTATCATACTACAGCTATTTGTCACTGTGCTTTCACTCTGTTGATACTTGACCATGGCTTTCCTAGTGTAGTCTAACTTCCGCTGCATAGTAATAGGCATATCTCCACTGTTTGTCTTCATAACTCCCACATTTTGAAGACTTTCATAAAAATCGCCTATTCACCCCCCTCTAGTCGATATAACGCACTTTTAATTGGTATCAGAGCCTGGTGCTCCCTTGTTCTGTGTGATTCGGTTTAACCACCTGGAGTTTTAGCTATGTCAACTGCAGGGATAATTAAAGTCTCCGCTGCGTGCCCCGTCTTCGATGGAACTGAATATCCCTACTGGAAGAATAAGATGCGTATGCATCTTGAAGCCATTAACGTCGACCTATCGTATGTCGTCGAGAACGGCGTTCCCAAGGTTGGAGAAGGTATCACTGCTGCTGATGTCAAGAAATTCGTTCAACTGGACTCTACTGCCAAGAACATCATATGTGGTCATCTGACCAAAGGACAGTATGGCCATGTGAGTGCCTTGAAGACATCCAAGCTGGTCTGGGACTGGATCTCCAAGGTCAATGAAGGCATCTCAACCTAGAGAGATCAAAGAATCAGTGTCCTTCGCAATCTCTTCAACCGCTTCAAGCGAAATGACAATGAGAATGTCCAACACACATTTGACCGACTCACTGACATCACAAATGAGCTTCAAGCCCTCTGCGCCACTGAGATTACCAAACACGAAGTCGTCAAGACGCTGCTGAGATCACTTGATCGTTCGTTTGACATCCTGGCCCTGATGATCCAAGAACGTCCTGATTTCAAGACACTCGATCCGTCTGACATACTTGAGAAGCTCAATACACATGAGTTTCAGCTTTCGGAGAAAAGAGATATCTACGGTCCAAACTATGGCCAAACTCGTGCCTTGAAGGCAAAAGTTGTTTCCTCATCTGAAGAAGAATCTGACAGCAGTTCTGATGATCCTGAAGACATTGGAAGGGAACTTGCAATGCTAGTGAAGAAGTTCCAAAAATTCACCAAGAAGAAAGGCTTCAGAAAGTCTTCACGATCAAGCTCAAGGAATAATGAAGCTTCTGCTCATTACTACAAGAAGAAAACATGCCACAAGTGCAAGAAAACTGGACACTTCATCTCTGAGTGTCCACAGTGGGACAATGAGAACAGAAAAAAGAAGAAGAGCAAGGAATATGACTCTGACGACAAGAAGAAGAAGAAATACACAAAGTCTTCTTCCAAGTCTTCCTCAAAGTCTTCATCACACAAGAAGAGCTCATCTGGCAAGGCACATGCGTTTGTTGGCAAGGAAATGGATTCAGAGGAGGAGTCCGCTTCTGAGGAGGCAGAGGTGGAGTCTGAGGAGGAGTCTGATTCTGGCATTGCAAGTCTGGCTACAGCATACGTCGCCAAGTCCATCTTCAACACTGAAGACAATGACTTCATCACCAACACCGATGCAAATGACAAGGACTACTCCACTCCTACCTACTGCTTCATGGCACGCGGTGCCAAGGTAAACAAACGCACTACTTACTATCAAACATCTAGTGACGATGACTCTAATTGTGATTCAAAACCCAGTTACAAAACACTCGCTAAAATTGCAACTGAACAACAGAAAGCCATGGAACATATTCAAAAACTATTAGACAGAAGCGATGATCTGTTGGGTGCTGAAATGACTCGATCTGAATCCTTAATTGAAGACATAAAAAATCTTCACATTAAGTATCAGGAACTTGAAGATCGTCAAGATACTCTCTCAACAACTCATGAAAAGATTTCCTATGATTATCTTCAAAGGAAGCAAGAACTTGAGAAATTGAGAGCGGCTCATGAAGATCTTCAAAAGGAAAACGAGTCACTTCGCGTCGAACAGATCAGTTCCGCTCAGGAAGGATTTGAACCACCATGTCTTAAATGCATTGAGCGTGATAATGCTACTTCTGTTGCTGAATGTTCCACTGCTACTGCTATTGCAATATCTTCAACTGTTGATGTGGTAACTAACCCCTCTGCTGAGGATACCACTGCTATTGCTGATGAGAACGCTAGGTTGAAGACATTGCTTGAAACAGGGATGTAGAAAAGCCTTAAAGGGCATCAGACGCTATGGGATGTCCTGAAAAAGCAGATTCTGAACCGAAACCCTAGGAAAGAGGGTGTAGGGTTCGTAAGAAAAATAAATGCAGATGGCTCCTACTGGAAACCTGAGCAGTACCCCAAAACCAAGTGGGTTGCTGCAAAGGAACCTTCAGCAGATCCATCCAATTTATCTGGCTTCACCTGTGCTAACCCCATTATCATTGATGAATCCTTTGATGCAAACTATGTACTGTTTAAAAATCAGAATGGTGTAGTGTTTGCCAGGTACATTGGTACTAACTGCAGGAATGGACCGCCTATGAAGAAGATCTGGGTTCCGAAAAAGTGTCTGGAAAATCTTCCTGTGAATGTCTTCATGACACCTCACATGAAGAAGACAAACCTCAGTCCAAAGGCTTCATGCAGACAGAGGACTCACCTGAGTCACACTAACGCAAATGTTTTGCAGGGAAACCATACTCAGGCATATGAATATGAGAGCGGTTCATCAAACCATCATGTTCACATGACCAAAAATTATTCTGCCCATTCTTATGAGTACTATTGTCCGCCTGCTAGACTGTTTGCTAGGTCTCCAAAACCAAAATTCTCAGATGCTGCACTTAGACTTATTGCTTCTAAACCACCCTTGAAGATGTGGGTGGTTAAGAAAGCTTAACTCTCTTTTGCAGGGCAAGGTCTCCAGCAGAAAAACAAAATCTTCTGACGCTATTGCTGGGGACCTTAAAAATCTTGTAGGGCGCAAGATAAAATGCCTGAATGGCATCATTATGTACTTCGTTCCTGAATCGCATGCTACTCTCCCAATTAGTCCTAATCTGGATCTAAGTTTTCATAACCAACTGGTTCGTCAAATGTTTTTGCTTCACAATTCTCTTCGTGAAGCCTATCCCCCTAACTGCACTGTAGGGTACGACACCAGCGTCTTCAAAGTCTTCAGAATGGATTATTGTCAGTGGGTGTACAAATCACATGACTGGCAAAAGAAGCCTTCTTATGGACTCAACCTTATGTCCATGCGACAAGAGCCACATCACATTTGCTGACACTGGTAAAAGTAAGGTATTGGGTCTAGGTAGAGTTGCAATCTCAAGGGATCAACACATGGATAAAGTCATGCTTGTTGAATCCCTTTGCTTTAACTTAATGTCTGTATCAATGCTTTGCGATTGAACATGATTATAATGTTTGGAAAATATCGTTGCCTTGTACTAATGGAATCTGACAAGTCTCTAGTGTTTGAAGGGTATTGAAAAGATGATTTGTACGTGGTAGATTTCTCAGCAGGGCCACAACTTGCAGTATGTCTTCTTGCAAAAGCTTCAAAATGCTGGCTTTGGCATCGGAGGCTTGGGCATGCTGGCATGAGGAATCTCCACACCCTTGTGAAGAAGAAACATGTCACAGGCATCGAGGGCGTCAAGTTCAAGAAAGATCACTTATGCGGTGCCTATGAAGCAGGGAAGATGACGAGGGCAAAACATCCCTCGAAGACAATCATGATCACTACTCGACCCTTCGAACTGCTTCACATGGATCTTTTTGGTCCCACTCACTACTCAACTTTTACTACTACCGCTTGCGTCTATGGGTTTGTCATTGTTGATGATTACTCTAGATATACCTGGGTGCACATAATCCTTTACAAGACTGAAGTGCAGGATGTCTTCAGATGCTTCGCCAATCGAGCTATGAACAATTACGGCGCCAAGATAAAGCACATCAGAAGTGACAATGGCACTGAATTCAAGAACACTGGCCTTGATACATATCTTGATACCTTGGGCAACACACATGAATTCTCAGCTCCGTACACGCCACAGCAGAATGGCGTCATCGAACGCAAGAACAGAACACTCATTGAGATGGCCAGAACGATGCTAGATGAATACAAAACTCTAAGAAAATTCTGGACTGAAGCCATTGACACTGCATGCCATACAATCAATCGTGTTTATCTTCACAAGCTTCTGAACAAGACATCTTATGAGCTCCTTACTGGCAAAAAGCCAAATGTGAGTTACTTCAGAGTATTTGGCGCAAGGTGCTGGATCAAGGACCCACATCACACCTCAAAATTTGCACCAAAAGCACATGAGGGTTTTATGCTTGGATATGGAAAGGATTCGCACTCCTACAGAGTCTTCAATCTCTTTCATTACAAAGTGGTTGAAACAGTGGATGTGCGGTTCGATGAGACCAATGGGTCACAAAGAGAGCAACTGCCAAATGTGCTAGATGAAGTTCCAGCTAGTGAATCAATCAAGCTTATGGGAATTGGAGAGATTATACCTTCTGAAGCTCATCCTGAACAAGAACTTGTCATCTTAGCACCTGATCCACATGAAGACAATGCTCAGCCTAAAGACATTCCTCCCAACGACAACACAGATCAGCAAGAGCAAAGTCTTCGCCCTATACATCCTCGTGTTGCCAATGAATTGCAGATTGATAGAATAATTGACAGCATCAATGCACCAGGTCCACTCACTCGTTCAAGGGCAACTCAGCTGGCAAATTTCTGTGGGCACTTCGCATTCGTCTCAATATCATAACCCAAGAAAGTTGAAGATGCCTTCTTGGAACCTGAATGGATTCAAGCTATGCAAGAAGAGCTTCAATAGTTTGAGCTGAATAATGTATGGGAACTAGTTAAGCGTCCTGATCCACGGAAGCACAACATAATAGGCACCAAATGGATATATCGCAACAAGCAAGATGAGCATGGTCAAGTTGTCAGAAACAAAGCTCGTCTCGTTGCTCAAGGATATACTCAAGTGGAAGGCATTGACTTCGATGAAACATTTGCTCCTGTGGCTAGGCTTGAAGCCATACGCATACTGCTGGCCTATGCAAATCATCATAACATACTTCTATATCAAATGGATGTGAAGAGTGCCTTTCTAAATGGCAAGATTGAAGAAGAAGTGTATGTTGCACAACCGCCTGGCTTTGAAAATCCAAAACATCCTGACATGGTATACAAGCTCAACAATGCACTGTATGGCCTCAAACAAGCCCCTAGGGCCTGGTATGACACACTCAAATACTTCCTGAAAAGCAAAGGCTTCATACCTGGTTCCCTAGATCCCACTCTTTTCACGAAGACATATGATGGTGAACTGTTTGTGTGCCAAATATATGTGGATGACATTATCTTCAGCTGCACCAATCAGAAGTAAAGTGAAGAGTTTGGATATATGATGCAAGAGCAATATCAGATGTCCATGATGGGGGAGCTGAAGTTCTTCCTTGGTATTCAAATACGACAACAACGCAATGGCATCTTCATATCTCAAGAGAAGTATCTCAAAGATTGCCTGAAGAAGTTCGGTATGCAAGACAGCAAAGGCTTCACAACACCAATGCCAGCCAAACATCATCTGGGTCCTGACGACAATGGTAAAGAGTTCGATCAAAAGGTATACCGCTCCATGATTGGTTCTTTACTTTATCTATGTGCATCTAGGCCAGATATTATGCTTAGTGTTTGCATGTGTGCTCGATTTCAAGCGGCACCAAAGGAGTCGCATCACTTAGCTGTGAAGCGAATTCTTCGATATTTGGCTCACACCCCAACTCTAGGATTATGGTATCCAAAGGGCTCAGAGTTTGATTTGGTTGGATTCTCGGATGCTGATTATGCTTGTGACAAAGTTGATCGCAAGTCTACATCAGGCACATGTCACTTTCTGGGATGATCACTTGTATGTTGGTCTTCAAAGAAGTAGAACTGTGTATCCCTCTCCACTGCTGAATCTGAATACATTGCTGCTGGATCTTGCTGCGCTCACCTTCTGTGGATGAAGCAAACACTCAAGGATTATGGCATTCATCTGAAGCAAGTGCCACTTTACTGCGACAACGAAAGCTCCATCAAGATTGCCAACAACCCAGTTCAGCACTTGAAGACAAATCACATTGAAATTCGTCATCACTTTCTCAGAGATCATGTTGTGAAGGAAGACATTGATATCATACACGTCAACACTGAAGAGCAATTGGTAGATATCTTCACCAAGCCCTTGGATGACAAGAGGTTTTGCAAGTTACGGTGTGAGCTAAATATCCTGGAATCCTCAAATGTCTTGTGATCAGGCACACATCCTAACCCTTATGCATATTGATGACTTAGATGTGCAACACACGAAGTTAAGTATATCTTCAAACAATGAAGACATACATTCTAAGTGTGAATACATTAATGTGGAATTTGACTTCGGAGCGCCACGATAATTGTGCGCCGTGTCTGGGTCTAATACTTCCTATACGGTGGGTAACGCCACCACCAAACATTCTATTTTGAAGTGTTTCTCTCATGGCGTTACCTTGCAATGTCTTCACATTTGGTTTGGCTTCGAACTCAACATACGTTCATGATTATCTTCACTATGTTGATTTTAGATATATATATATATAGATATATATATATATATATATATATATATATATATATATATATATATATATGCTAGTGTTCTGTCCTCTACAGCGTTCACTTATAGCTATGTCTTCGTGTTGAATCTTTTGAACTAAGTGAATGTGATCGGACCCCAACTTCTCTATGCTTCCTATCTCAAATACTATCTCTCCAAGTCATATGCATTCTATTGAAACTGTCGAATGTCTTCACTGCGTCCTTGTCAGCAGAAGATACAGAGACAACCATTAAGTCCGTTTTCAATGCTCATTCCTCCACATAAAATCCGGAGAAGTAGGAACGACCACCCGACAATCCAGGCGTGCGTGGGATGTGGAACAAACCCCAAACTTCCGCAAACTGGCCACGCGTTCCTTAGATGCGAATCGCCAGGGGCACCTGTGTAATAGCACAGTGCCGCCCTTGTGCCTATAAATACACACTCACAGCGGTAACTATCTCTTCTTCCACCCTCGCACGAACCCTAGCGCCACCGCTAGCTCTCGACGACGCCGGCGACGAAGCGCTTCGCTGCCGCAACCTCTCCGATGCCGTCTTCACGCCGACTGTGGACATCGTCCTCTCCGCCGTCGCCGTAGGTCTCCTCTGTCGCCAAGTTAGGGCATGGATGAGTGAACTGCTCGGCCTCATCTCCCACTCCGTCTAGCAGTTCTCAGTGTGGTAAATAGAACTCCCTTTTTACAGCACCGTTGATCCTATTGATCTGTCACTTTCTACCACAAGTAGTTTCTGTTCACACAAACTAGATCTCTCTCAAACTGAATCTCTTAATATGCCTAGTATATTCACTTGTGCTTCACAAAGTAGTTAGATTCCTCACTTGTACTGATCTGTGGATTCGTACAAATCTGGAACCAACTTCTTATCTATGAGTGAATGTCTTCGCACGATGAGGTCAATGTCTTCTAAACTGATTTATCTTCAAAATCTTCTGAGAATGCATATGACCTCTTCCCCTTCCCTCGCACCTTAATGTTGTCACAGGTACATGTCCGTGGGAGAATCCTTTGGTTCTCATAGTCTGCATTCATTTGCAGAATTCTTACAGCATCACATAAATTCTCCTGAAGCCAGTTCCTGTTGGTCCAGCAAGAGAAAGCCTTTGAAGCCTTTGAACGTCTTGAAGCCTTCCAAGTTAAAGTTTATGGCTTCAGAAATAGCAGCAAGGAAGGGGGGCAGACAGCGACATGGAGGAACATCCAAAGATCTGCCTGATGAACTGGCAAAAATGTATAAAACAGATCCTGAAGAGAATTATGGTCAGCGCAAGACCCGAATCCAATGGATTCGACGCTATTGGGCAAAACAATGGTTCAAATACCGCTTCACAACCCAAGAGTATGCTGAGAAAAGTGCCATAAAAAGACCGTGGGGAGACATCTTATACAAGAATCTTGTACCCAGGTCCAGAGATGAAGCTATTGCCCAAAGCTTCTATCCATGCATGGTTCGTGGGCCACAGCCTGATGATGCACATCCGTCGTCACTACTCTGGTGTCGTGACGACAATCTGTTCAAGCACAACTTCCAGTTTGCCCAAAACTCAGCGAAGCAGAACAAGAAGAAATTTGGGTTAGACTTCAACCCTGGTCCCTCAGCACCAAGGGCGGATGGCACATGAGAAGCAGAACCCAATGTCATCGGTCCGTATGCCAACCTTGAAGGCCTCATCACCTACACCTTGGTTCAAGGGACTGCAGTGAATGAGCCTGCAGCTGATACTGAGTCTGATGAAGCGCCTGCAATGCCTACAGTACCAAAGCCAAAGCTATCGAAGAAGTCAAAAGCTACAAAGCCGGCCCCTTCACCAAATATCTCAAGGGCGAAGCCATTGGCGACTGCACCTCCTGAGGACAGTGTGCAGTCTGAAGACTTATCTCGCGTCTCAAGGCACCAGAAGGCCAAGATGCCTCTCTCTCACACTGGCAAAGAGCTCACAGCTGCTGACATCCTGCGCAGCGAAGCCATTGATCTGTCAAGTGATGAAGATCTTGGAGATGACGCTCTTGAGCAACTCATCAAGAGCAAAGAAGAAGCAGATATCTTCAACAATCTGCCTCTCTTTGATGTCGCCATCATCCACAACTTCATTGACGAGTGGTTTGCCACACCAAACATTAGCTTTGAAGATCTACAGCTGCCCGTTGGCCTCAGCGTCGCCTTCCAAGGCGCTATTGCTTCAGAACTTGCTATTGCCCAGCGCATAGTTGAACTGAAGCAGAAAATTGATCATGAAAAGGCTCAGTTCAAGAAGCATATGGCCAAGCTCAGCGTGCAAGAAGTGAAGAGCTTCAAGATCATGTTACATGAGCTAAAGGAAAACTTTCTGAAGAAGTGTGCAGAAGCTCAGGGTTCACGTGAGCGGATGAAGACTCTTGCTGATAGATGTGTGCAAGCCTACAATGAGGCTGAGAAGCGCAAGGCGCTTGGGTGTCCTGGCATCGACCCCAAGATGGCCGCAAAGAAAAAGAAGAAGACTGTTCCAGCTGAACCAGAGGCACCAAGGCAGGAAGCAGTTCCGCTTGTCTTCCCAACTACAACGACTGGCTCGAAGCCAAAGAGCCGGTCAACAGCTTCAGAGCTCAAGAAGACAAGAACTGCTGAGGCTGAAGCCAGGAAGAGGAAAAGCTCTGAAGCCTCTCCGACTGCCCCCAGCAAGAAAAAGAGAAAGATCAAGAAAGCTCGGGCTGCTCCCACAGAGCCCTTGATAGTTGAACCCATCTCTATGGTTCACCCTGACGATGAACGTCAACTGACGGTTCATGAGCCTGCTTCCACAGAGGCTCCTGAAGCTGAAGATATTCCAGCAGCTGATCCCATCGCTGCTGAAGACATTGGTCATCATGACAATGTAGAAGATGATGCAACCCTTCCTCAGTTAGAACACAGCGAACTCATCAGCATTGGTCGTCCACTGACGCTAATTGCACAGGATGCTTCATGGGCGGATCACCCTCAAGAGGAAGAAGACTATGAGGCCCAGCCCACTCCAACCGCACAGGCGTCGTCTGTGTTCCGCAGGCTTCGCAAAGGTCCAAGGCCTCAAGTCTATGCTGAAGACATTCCGGCTGCATCAACCACATAAGAAGTACCCCAAGAACCCACTCCTCTGCTCCACCAAGAAGCAGTTCTCCAGGAGAACGTGCTTGTGACAAACCCTCATGCTAGTCAAGCGGAGGATGAAAATCTTGAGGCTGCCACAACCAACAATGAAGCTAATGTGGAGCCCTCCCCAGCAAAAGCTTCTGAAGACAGCGAAGCCACTGAACCCACCGCTTCTGTTCCTGAGTCTGCTGTCGGTCCCCAATTCAACTATCATGTTGAGCACAGGCCTCAGGTCCAGAAGCCAATCCCAAGACTGCCAAGGTTTCCAGGTCCTGCATCAGCACCTGGCTCCTTCAACATCAATGGCTTCAGGGCAGATAATACTTTCTTCAATAGCTCCAAGAACCCCTATTCAAGGGAAAGGATTTCATCAGATAGGTTCTGGAGCTATCCACAGCGCAGCTACTACTCTTGCATACTGTACAACCAAGGTCGCATTTTCCCGCACAAGCGCCTTGATATTGAAGCTATTGCTGGTCTGCCCTGTCTAGAGGAAGCGTTGGATTGCTTCAAACAAGTGGTTCTGCTGCAGTTGGTCACTGATGAAGAGCATTGGAACAAAGAGCTCCTGCTACAATTCTATGCCACACTGCACATCAAAGGATACAACAGAGATCCGAAGACTTGGGTCCTGGAGTGGATGACCGGCAACGTTCATCACAAAGCCAATGCATTTGATATCATTGAGCTCACTGACCTACCCACTCTAGGCGAATTCTTCGAGCAAGGCTGTCGGCTACACACTGAAGCTATTGAGAGCATATTTCAGAGGCCTGAACCGAATATGAGTCAGATGATATCCATGATGAAGCTATTGCCCCATGATGCTCCTTATCCCATAGAGTTCTTCGTTGAAGACCTTGAGTACCTGCCCAGGACCATCTATCACATCATCCGGCAGACTCTCTGGCCCATTAAAGGACACTCTCCAAATGCCAAGATTGAGGGTGCAATGAAGACTGATATTCTGTATCCTTCATGGAAAATGCTTCAACGCACAGGATTTCTTCATACACAAACTAGCTGCATCAGGCTCAGATCTGTTTGGTTTAAAGTTCTATGCTCCTTGGGTAATGAGGCTGATCAAACTTCACTCTGCCATCTCATATCAGCCCTTCGCCTGCAACCATCGGATCTTCTTGCCTGATGTGGATACCTCTGCTGAAGCCATCTATCCTGAACCTGCCAAGCAACCTCTGAGTCTTCAGAATGCAGAACACCAGAGCTTCACTCAAAACGTTGAAGGTGTTGAAGCCATCTCCAGGGTGTATCCTTTGGCTGGCACTACACGTGCACCACATCCTGCTTCAACTGAAGCCACTGAAAGTGCCACTGCTTCAAGACCCAAGAAGCGCACTCGTGTTCTCAACGACCGAGAGCTTCTTGTGGCCCTTCATCAAAAGCAGGATAGGCATCATGACTGGTTGAAGAGACAGATGAAAAGCCTCTTGGTGGATGTAAATCGCATCCGAAATCTTGCCACCAAGAATGCATTCGTTGCACATGAAACCTGTCGCCGCACATGGAAAGGGCTAACAATGATTCTTTCTGAAACTGATCTTCAAGAGGATGGCTTCACTGAAAGATTCACGTTTGACTCCACACCTCCTCGAAGAGCTGTGCTGCTGGGAACTCCATCCCTTGAAGATTCTGAGTTCTCTTCCTCTGTTGCCACAGTCACTGCCAGAATCATTGAGGAAGAAGACGATGCTACTTCACCGCCATATGCTTCAGCACCTCCAAGCTTTTCTGCACCACCAACCAACACCAACAACCCTGCTACTTCACCTACTCCTCATGGGAACGAGTAGAGACTCTATGTCTTCAAACCTTTTTGGTCATTACTGGCAAAAGGGGGAGAAGCATATGAGATATTGATAGTCTTCAAGCGGGTTCATATGGGCGGGTGCCTTATATTTTGCTTCGTGTTTACAACTCTCGTTTTTGCTACATTTGGTTCTTATGAGTTGTAACACTTAAACCAGATGGTCGTCTGCTACTTGTTTGCCACCCTGTTTTGCGAAGATAAATTCCGCATGTGCGACGATAAATTCCGCACTTATCTCATTCTGCAGACGTCCATTTTCCATTATGCATGTCATTATCTTCATATACTTTCACATGCATAGTGGATTGTCATCATAAGCTGAAGTGGATCTCCACAAGTACAACCTGCCATGTGCATTTGCATACCAAAAGCAAATTAACTTATATGCATATCTTCAGGGGGAGCCCTTGCAACTTATGAAGACAATTCCTTATCCTTTACAATTTCACAGACTATATTCCCCGTTGAAAACTTCAACTAGTTTGTCATCAATCACAAAAAAGGGGGAGATTGTAAGTATCTAGTGCCACCCCTAGTTGGTTTTGGAGTATTGACGACTAACCTAGTTGAGGGAATAATGTGTTTGTAAGAATTGCAGGATAACACAGGTAGAAGTCCCTCATTGATTCGGTTTTACTACCAGAGATGACCCCTAAAATTGTATGAAGACATTGAAGTCAAAGGTGATATATGAAGATATTCACATTCAAGACTATGACAAGAGAAGACACGATATGAAGTCACCTCTCAACGAGCTTACAAAGAAGGATGTGCCTTTTGTTTGGGGTACCACATAGGAAGAAGCCTTCACGGTATTGAAAGATAAGTTGACACATGTTCCTTTACTCCAACTTCCTGATTTTAATAAGACTTTTGAGCTTGAATGTGATGCTAGTGGAATTGGATTAGGAGGTGTGTTATTACAAGATGGCAAACATGTTGCATACTTTTCTGAAAAATAGAGTGGGCCTAGTCTGAACCATACTACTTATGATAAAGAATTATATGCTCTTGTTCGGACTTTAGAAACATGGCAACATTATTTGTGGCCCAAAGAATTTGTTATACATTCTGATCATGAATCTTTGAAACACATTAAAAGTCAAGCAAAACTGAACCGTAGACATGCTAAATGGGTTGAATTCATTGAGACTTTCCCTTATGTCATTAAACACAAGAAGGGTAAAGAAAATGTTATTGCTGATGCTTTGTCTCGTCACTATACTATGCTTTCACAACTTGACTTCAAAAATTTTGGTTTGGACACCATCAAAGATCAATATGTGCATGATGCTGATTTAAAGATGTAATGCAGAATTGTAAAGAAGGAAGAACATGGAACAAGTTCGTTATTAATGATGGCTTTGTGTTCCGTGCTAACAAGCTATGCATTCCTGATAGCTCCGTTCGTCTTTTGTTGTTGCGGGAGGTGCATGGAGAAGGATTAATAAGACACTTTGGCGTGAAGAATACGGAGGACGTACTTGCTACACATTTCTTTTGGCCAAAGATGAGACGGGAAGTTGAGCGTTTTGTTGCTCGCTGCACTACATGTCAAAAAGCTAAGTCGTGACTCAATCCTCATGGGTTATATATGCCTTTGCCTGTGCCTAGTGTTCCTTGGGAGGATTTTTATGGGCTAAGTTGGGGACTAAACTGCTTTTTAGTACTACTTGTCACCCCCAAACGGATGGTCAAACTGAAGTAGTCAATAGAACATTGTCTACTCTGCTTAGGGCTGTTTTTAAGAATAATAAGAAGATGTGGGAAGAATGCTTGCCTCATATTGAATTTGCTTATAATCGTTCGTTGCATTCTACTACTAAGATGTGCCCTTTTGAAATTGTGTATGGTTTCCTACCTCGTGCACCTATTGATTTGTTGCCTCTTCCATCTTCGGAGAAGGTTAATTTTTATTCTAAAGAACATTCTGAATTGATTTTTAAAATGCATGAGTTAACTAAGGAAAACATTGAGCGTATGAATGCTAAATATAAGCTTGTTGGAGATAAGGGTAGAAAACATGTTGCGTTTGCACCTGGAGATCTTGTTTGGTTACATTTGCGTAAAGATGGATTTCCTAATTTGCACAAATCAAAGCTAATGCCACGTGATGATGGTCCTTTTAAGGTGTTAGAGAAAATAAATGATAATGCATATAAACTTGAGCTACCTGCAAATTTTGGGGTTAGTCCCACTTTTAACATTGCAGATTTGAAGCCTTATTTGGGTGAGGAAGATGAGCTTCCGTCGAGGATGACTTCATTTCAAGAAGGGGAGGATGATGAGGACATCAATACCGTTGTTACATCCACATCCCCTACTGTTACATATACTGGACCAATTACTAGAGCTCGCGCACGCCAATTAAATTACTAGGTACTTTCGTTTCTTGGTAATGATTCTAATGTTCATGAGAATATGATGCTGCCTAAATTGGATACATTTGTTTTGCTTACAAATGAAGGGCCTAGTTTGGAGAAGGATGAACATTGGAGCAAGAACACGCATGGAGTTGGTGGCATGCACAAGGGGATCAAGAACGGAGTTACAAGTGATGATTTCAGGACTTTGAAGCCACCATAAGGAGTGCATGAAGCCTTGGATGAAATATACAAGATGCCACTTCATAATATTCATCCATAGGCAATTCTAGGTGCTACGTCACCTTATTTTTGGGCCAGGCCCATGTAATTTCGAAGTACTTAAGTATAGGCTATTTTTAGAGTCCGTATGTGTGGGGAAACAAGAGTTAGGGTTGGTTTCGGACCCCACCCTCAAGGGCCACGATATTCCCTCCCCTCTTCCTCCATATATACAGCCCTTAGGGCGTTGTTTAGACTTTGGGTTTTGTTTAGAATAAAAGTTTGCCATAGCTGCAACTTCTCGTACTTCGTTTGTGTCCAACGACCAGACTAAGACATCACAGAACCCCACCTTGATCAATAAAGCTTTCATCCTATATTCACAATATCCAGATTGCAATCTCAGTTTCTTGCTTGTTATTCGTTTGCTTGCAGGAAACAGACCCTCGTGGTCAGGTTGATCGTGCTCCGGCGTGGTCAATAACCCCTTGGAAGTTCGTTTAGCGATTGCTAAGGCGCGACGTCTCGCACGTTCATAGTCGGATCATCAAGGTCGACTCCCACAGAAATGATAGCCACCATCTCATCGAAACATCGGGACACCTTTGCCTCTATCAACTTATATTTAGGAACGGAGGTACGAGTAGTATCATGTATGACATCTACATATCTAATTTAGCAGCCAGTAGTAGAAATCATTGTCTGCACAAAGGGATTACTGGTTGAAATTCCTAGCAAAGTACGCTGGCAAGCACACAACAATACAAGAGAGAGAGACGCACTTACAAGATCATAGCAATGCCTCAGTCCAGGATCTTGGTTGGCCAAACTGTTAGATCCAGAAGAAACATCGTCCTTGTAGTGTTTGCCAGCTGCATAACATGTAACAGTGACCTGTTAGTATATTTGAAATACATCAGGCAGGTGCTGTTGGACGGGTTTAAAGGTGACAAGTACCTAGGACGTGGCGGGTGCTTGGCATCTTGCCAGACGGTGGGAATCAGGTTAGAAACGTCATGGGTGATGACAGTGCACTGGCTGTCAGGGTCCCGTAAGGAGATCTAGAACCGTCGAGTAGGGTGTTTGTGGAGCGGCTCCGGTAATGTGGACTCTGGTGTGGGCGAAGCAGATCTGTGGTCGTGGACGAGGGCGTCGGTGAAGCTGCTCCGGTGGTTGGGTTCAGGATGGTGTCGACGATGCGGATCTGCGGCCATGGACAGGACGGCATTAGTTTCTCCGGTAGGTTGGATGAGGGTGCAACAAAGCGGATCTGGGCCGTGGGCTTGTGAGTTGGCAAAGCGGCCCCGGTAGGGTTGAGAATGGTATAGGCGAAGCTATGCAGGTAGGGTTGACGATGGTGTCAGTGAAGCGGCTCCAGTAGGGTTGAGGAAGGTGTTGGCAAAGTGGATCAAAGGCCGGTGACGGGGGCGTCGGTGGGGCGGCTCCGTGGGGGGTATTGGTGTAGGGTGGAACCCTAAGTGGAGATCTTTCACGAATTGGATGGGGAATCCCCAAGAACAATGATGAGGACATCAATACCATTGTTACACCCACAGCCCCTGCTGCTATACATACTGGACCAATTACTAGAGCTCGCGCACGCCAATTAAATTATCAGGTACTTTCGTTTCTTGGTAACGATTCTAATGTTCATGAGAATATGATGCTGCCTAAATTGGATACATTTGTTTTGCTTACAAATGGAGGGCCTAGCTTGGACAAGAAAGATGAACCTTGGAGCAAGTTCAAGCATGGAGATGATGGCATGCGCAAGGGGAACAAGAACGGAGTTACAAGTGATGATTCCAGGACTCTGAAGCCACCATAATGAGTGCATGAAGCATGGGACGAAATATACAAGATGCCACTTCATAAATTTCACCCAGAGGCTATTCTAGGTGTTGCGTCACCTTATTATTGGGCCAGGCCCATGTATTTTCGAAGTACTTAAGTATAGGCTGTTTTTAGAGTCCGTATGTGTGGGGAACAAGAGTTAGGGTTAGTTTCAGACCCCTCCACCAAGGGCCACGAAATTCCCCCTCTCTCCTCCATATATACAACCCTTAGGGCATCGTTAAACTTTGGGTTTTGTTTAGACTAAAAGTTCACCATAGCTGCAACTTCGCGTCCTTTGTTTGTGTCCAACGACCAGACCAAGACGTCATAGAACCCCACCTTCATTAATAAAGCTTTCCTCTTTTATTCGCAATATCCAGATTGCAATCTCAGTTTCTTGCTTGTTCTTCTTCTTCGTTTTCTCGCGGGAAATAGACCCTCGTGGTCAGGTTGATCGTGCTCCGGCGTGGTCAATAACCCTCGGAAGTGGGTTTAGCGATTGCTAAGGCGCGACGTCTTCGCACGTTCGTAGTCGGATTGTCAATGTCGCCTCCCACAGAAAACGATATCTATCTCATCGAAACATTGGGACACCTTTGCCTCTATCAAGTGGTATCAGATTTCCAGATTGCTCGGTGAGATTTTATAGTTTTTCGTAGTTTAGATCGAGTCTGTTCTTCATACCTATAATCCATGAAAAAGCCAAAGAAAATTAGGGTTAGTTCATCCTATCCGAACCAATCTGAGCCTTTGCATAATCTTTTCTGTATTTGCTGTATTGAATTTGCGGTTGCATCGTCGTGTCTGGTTGCTGGTCTTAGTGTCTAGTCCTTTAGAGTTTTGAGTTCTGTTCACAAGTAGTCACGCCATCGCCGCATCATCATCATCACCGCTGCCATATACCACCATCGTCATCACCGCTGCCATATACCACCATTGTGATCACCGCTGCCATATACCACCATTGTCATCACCGCTGCCATATACCACATATCCATCGCCATCACGATAATCCGAGTCCACCTCCATCACCGATTCGCCACCAGTCCGAGTTCCACCGTCCTACATATATCCACCACCAGTTTGAGTTTCCACTAGATTCTTCTCTGCCACCAGTCCTAGTCCGAGTCCAGTATTTGTTGCTTTGTTTTCGAGTTCCAGATCACGCAATACTCCGAGTCGTGACAGAATAGGACTCCTGAGATTCCGTGCTACCCGCAGAAGAAAAATAGTTCCAAACTCAAAAAAAATCAGAGTGTGCTCCTCTGATGTAGGGTAGAACCCTAGTGGCCAGATCTTTCACGAAAGGAGCGAATCCCGCGATGAACACGAAGGGAAACACGAGGGAAACACGAGAGAAATCACTCAACCAACAAGAATAGATCACACATGCGCTAGATCCTCGAAACACAAAGAGATACACGATCCAAATCCAACAAAGGACGATACATAGGGTAACCGGTTCTTCTCCTAGAAGGAGGTCTTGAATCCACAAGGGGATCTTCCCGTAAAGGGGTCTTGAAATCCAAGGTGATCTTCTCCGTAGAGGGGCTGCGGTCTCTCTCGCGGAGTAGATCCGTAATGGATGAGCAAAGCTCTATCTCACATATGAGCTAATCCTTTGCTAACCCTAAAACGTAGGTGGAGGGGGAGTATATATAGTCTAAGGGGCGAAGGGGTACATGGGCCACGGCCCAGCTACGCTGCACGCAGGCAGGGGGGCCGGATGTCCGGACGTCGGGCCGGATGTCCGTGCCTTCCGGAGACGCCGGATGTCCGGGCTGGCAGGGTCCAACCTTGTTGCTCTCTGGAATGGCGGGGTCCGGATTTCCGGGCAGGAGGCCGGATGTCCGGGCTGGTCGCCGGATGTCCGGGGGCTCGAGAACGGCCGGATGTCCGGGCTGGCGAGGCCGAATGTCCGGGGCCTGGGAGCTTTTCTCCATCTTCTTCGGTCATCGCTTCCATGCTTCCCTCGCGGATGGTGTAGTTGTTCCTTGGCGCTTGCACTCCTCCTCAACATCCGTGAAGCTCCGACAATACCTATGCATGCACACGGGAGAAGTGTCAAGTAGTATTCCATCCTCGAAGGGGTCAAGTGAGCACGTGTAAAGCAGATGATTCACCTTTATGTATGTGAAGTAGATGTCGCACGTGTCACTTGCCAAGCGGACTCTTGACATGGTGATGTCCATAGGATGCTCCGCATCATCCTCCCTTGTTTACGTGCAGCGCCGTGATTTTGTTAGTGTTCTAGGCTCACGTCTCTAGCACGGTCTAGCCTAGGACCAGCACAGTACCGTTGTTGAGCGTTTATTCAACTTTGCATCTCTGAATTGATTATTGCTGACCCTTTTGCTACCATATTATAAGCCTTCCCAGCTCCACATGCATCTACTCATGCATTTGACTCTCCCTGGTAATCGCTCTATCCAAGCTTTGAGAGTTTTGACTACGACGGTTGCCGATCACCGCCTGCTGCTGGGTAAGAACTGGCAAGAATTTGAGATTTGCTTGACGGATTTGTGACATCCACCACCACCTCTTGTTAGCAGTCTATAGGATCATATTCTTGTGTGTTTCTATTGCTGCTAAGCATGGCAGGATCACAAGCCGACGAGACTGACTGGGAGAACATGACGAACAAAGAGTTACATGATAAGTTTCAGCAAATGATGAGTGGACAGGTGGAAGATGTGCTAAACAGATTTGAAGAGGCCATGGAGAAGATAGATGGCATTGAGAAGGCGTTCGAAACAAAGCTCGATAACAAGTTTAATGAATTGCGTCTTCCACCACCCGCTGTGCCTGTCGCACCTCTACAACAACAACATCGTCTTCCAAATCAAGTGGGACGAGCACAACGTGTTCCCATTGAGCCTGGTCAAACTTCTGGTGCTGCTATACCTACTGTTGGTGCTTCTGTCGCTCCTGCTGCTACTGCAGAGGTGGAGGACCATTACGAGGATGAGGTTGATCAAAATCAGAACTACGTGCAACCACTAGCACCACCACCACTAGGTCGTCCTCATGCATATCATCGCAACGGTAGGGCTGCACCACCACCTGAGGTACATGACCATCTTCCTAAACTAAAATTGAATATACCACCATTTGAGGGTAGATATGTTCCTGATATATATCTTACTTGGGAGTTAGAAACTGAACAATGATTTACATGTTTACAATATCCTGAGGATAGACGTGTTCCTGCTGCTGTTTGTGCTTTCACTAGCTTTGCATGTGTTTGGTGGTCTGAACATTGTAGATTATATCCTATTCTAGCTACTTGGGCTGCATTGAAAACTGCTATGTGTACTCGTTGGGTTACACCATATTATCAACGTGAATTACTTCAAAAATTGCACCGCTTAAGACAAGGAAAAAATTCTGTAGAAGAATATTATCAGGAATTACAAACTGGCATGATTAGATGTGGTATTATTGAGGAGAATGAAGCTATGCTTGCAGGTTTTATGGGTGGATTAAATAGAGAGATTCAGACCATTCTAGAGTATAAGGAGTATACTAATATCACTCGTTTATTCCATCTTGCTTGTAAAGCTGAACATGAAGTGCAGGATCGACAGGCAATGGCACGAACTAACTTTTCTGCAGATCGATCTTCATCATGGACACCATGTGCATCCTCTATTTTCACTCCACCGGCACCTCCATCAGGTGCCACCTCTAGCCGTGATTCAAGAAAGCAGGCACAACCACCACTATCTACTAAGAGCACACCTGTCGGGCCTGCGCAGAGCTCTTCTTCTTCCATGGCATCAACAGGGCACACAAGTGATATTATTTGTCGTTGTTGTAAGGGAAGAGGACATTTTGCGAGAGAATGCCAATCTCAGCGTGTGATGATTGCTACTGAGGATGGTGGGTATGAGTTCTCTAGTGACTATGATGAGGAGACATTAGCTCTTATTACACGTGAAGAACACGGTGGAGATGATTCTGATCATGAGACGCAATACATGGCTCCTGAAGATGGTGACAGGTATGAATGTTTAGTTGCCCAGCGTGTTTTGAGTGTGCAGGTCACACAAGCTGAGCAAAATCAGAGGCATGTTTTGTTCCATACAAAGGGAGTTGTGAAGGAACATTCTGTTCGCGTCATCATAGATGGAGGGAGCTGCAACAACTTGGCTAGCATGGAGATGGTGGAGAAGCTATCTCTCACCACAAGACCACATCCACATCCTTACTACATCCAATGGTTCAACAACAGCGGCAAGGTTAAGGTAACACGTATTGTTCGCGTGCATTTTAGTATCTCTACATATGCTGATTATGTTGATTGTGATGTGGTACCTATGCAAGCATCTTCCTTATTACTTGGTAGACCATGGCAATTTGATAAAAATTCTGTACACCATGGTAGAAACACTAAGTATACTCTTGTTCATAAGGATACAAATATTACTTTGCATCCTATGACTCCTGATTCCATTTTGAAAGATGATATTAATAGAGCTAATAAAGCAAAACAGGAGAAAAATAAAAGTGAAAACCAGATTGTGGCAAAAGAATTTGAGCAACAAATGCAGCCTAATAATAAACAATCTAGTGTTGCTTCTGAAATTAAATTGAAAAGTGCATTTTTACTTGCCACCAAATCTGATATTGATGATTTAGGTTTTAGCAAATCTGTTTGCTATGCTTTTGTGTGCAAAGAGGCATTGTTTTCATTCGAGGACGTGCCTTCCTCTTTGCCTCCTGCTGTCACTAACATTTTGCAGGAGTTTGCTGACGTCTTTCCACAAGATGTGCCACTGGGATTACCACCTATTCGAGGGATTGAGCATCAAATTGACTTAATTCCCGGTGCATCATTACCCAACCATGCACCATACCATACCAATCCAGAGGAGACAAAGGAGATTATGCGTCAAGTACAAGAACTGCTTGACAAAGGTTGTATACGTGAATACTTTAGTCCTTGTGCTGTTCCTATCATTTTAGTGCCGAAAAAGGATGGTACGTCGCGTATGTGTGTTGATTGTAGTGGCATTAATAATATTACTATGCATTATAGTCATCCTATTCCTAGGCTAGACGACATGCTTGATGAATTGAGTGGCTCTACAATATTCTCCAAAGATGATTGGCGTAGTGGATACCATCAAATTCGTATGAAATTGGGAGATGAATGGAAAATGGCATTTAAAACTAAGTTTGGTTTTTATGAGTGGTTAGTCATGCCTTTTGGGTTAACTAATGCACCTAGTACTTTCATGAGACTAATGAACGAAGTTTTACATGCTTTCATTGGACAATTTGTGGTAGTCTATTTTGATGATATACTGATTTATAGCAAATCTTTAGAGGAACATTTGGAACATTTATGTGTTGTTTTTATTGCTCTACGTGATGTACGTTTGTTTGGTAACCATGGAAAGTGCACCTTTTGCACCGACCGAGTATCTTTTCTTGGCTATGTTGTTACTCCACAGGGAATTGAAGTTGATAAAGCCAAGATTGGAGCTATTGAGAGTTGGGCGCAGCCCAAAACGGTCACACAAGTGAGGAGTTTCCTTGGCCTCGCTAGTTTCTATAGGGGTTTTGTGAGAGATTTCAGCACCATTGTTGTACCTCTCAATGAGCTTACAAAGAAGGATGTGCCTTTTCTTTGGGTTACTGCAGAGAAAGAAGCCTTCACGGTATTGAAAGATAAGTTGACACATGCTCCTTTACTGCAACTTCGTGATTTCAATAAGACTTTTGAGCTTGAATGTGATGCTAGTGGAATTGGATTAGGAGGTGTGTTATTACAAGATGGAAAATCTATTGCATACTTTGCTGAAAAATTGAGTGGGCCTAGTCTGAACTATTCTACTTATGATAAAGAATTATATGCCCTTGTTCGGACCTTAGAAACATGGCAACATTATTTATGGCCAAAGGAATTTGTTATACATTGTGATCATGAATCTTTGAAACACATTAAAAGTCAAGCAAAACTGAACCGTAGACATGCTAAATGGGTTGAATTCATTGAAACTTTCCCTTATGTCATTAAACATAAGAAGGGTAAAGAAAATGTTATTGCTGATGCATTGTCTCGTCATTATACTATGCTTTCACAACTTGACTTTAAAATATTTAGTTTGGAGACCATCAAAGATCAATATGTGCATGATGCTAAATTTAAAGATGTATTGAAGAATTGTAAGGAAGGGGGAACTTGGAACAAGTTTGTTCTTAACGATGGATTTGTGTTTTGTGCTAACAAGCTATGAATTCCAGCTAGCCCTCTTCGTCTTTTGTTGTTGCAGGAGGCGCATGGAGGAGGATTAATGGGACACTTTGGCATGAAGGAGACGGAGGACGTACTTGCTACACATTTCTTTTGGCCAAAGAAGAGATGGGATGTTGAGCGTTCTATTGCTCGCTGAACTACATGTCAAAAAGCTAAGTCATGACTCAATCCTCATGGTTTACATATGCCTTTTCCTGTACCTAGTGTTCCTTGGGAGGATATATCTATGGACTTTGTTTTAGGTTTACCTCGAACAAAGAAGGGGAGGGATAGCATATTTGTTGTCGTGGATAGGTTCTCGAAAATGGCACACTTTATACCATGTCATAAAAGCGATGATGCTGTTAATGTTGCTGATTTGTTCTTTCATGAAATTATTTGCTTGCATGGTGTGCCAAATACTATTGTTTCAGATCGTGATACTAAATTTCTTAGCCACTTTTGGAGATGTTTATGAGCTAAGTTGGGGACTAACCTGCTTTTTAGTACTACTTGTCACCCCCAAACTGATGGACAAATTAAATAGTCAATAGAACATTGTTTACTCTGCTTAGGGCTGTTTTGAAGAATAACAAGAAAATGTGGGAAGAATGCTTGCCTCATATTGAATTTGCTTATAATCGTTCTTTGCATTCTACTACTAAGATGTGCCCTTTTGAAATTTTTCCTACCTCGTGCACCTATTGATTTGTTGCCTCTTCCATCTTCGGAGAAGGTTAATTTTGATGCTAAAGAACGTGTTGAATTGATTTTAAAAATACATGAGTTAACTAAGGAAAACATTGAGCGTATGAATGCTAAATATAAACTTGCTGGAGATAAGGGTAGAAAACATGTTGTGTTTCCACCTGGAGATCTTGTTTGGTTACATTTGCGTAAGGATAGATTTCCTAATTTGCGCAAATCAAAGCTAATGCCACGTGCAGGTGGTCCTTTTAAGGTGTTAGAGAAAATAAATGATAATGCATATAAATTGATGCGGAGCATCCCAAGGCCATCCCCATGGACCTACCTACATCTCCCACAACACCACTTGGGCCCATGACAAGAGCCCGTGCGAGAGCCATTGAGAACGAGGTTAACTCTCTCCTTGTTGAACTTCCCTTTTACCCACTGGAGACAAGGCTACTACCTCAAACAGAGATGCTTTGTGTGCTTAGGTACCATGTAAGCAACCAAGGAGAAGTCACGATGCAAGAAGGACATCAAGAGCATGAAGAACATCATCCCAGCTCAGAAGTCCAGGAACAACCGCCCATGCACCGCCCAACTTCCGCCTGGGCGGTACAACCGGTCGGCCACCGGTCAACTACCGGTCAAGCTCCTGACATCAAGCGGTGCAAGGCCGGTACACCACCGGTTTATCCCTGCAACAGCCACCAGACCGGTACAACCGCCCCGCGTACCGGTACAACCGTTGAGCGCATCCGGGAACGCCTCCAGGAAACAGTACCTGAACTCCCAGCGGTACAACCGCCCCATGACCGGTACAACCGCCCTGCCTACACGCAGAAAGAAGGGCTTCACCCCATGTATCCCCCAACTTACCCCCCTTAGACTATATCTACTTGTCCCTTAGCTCCGTACTAGGGTTAGCAAATGTTTAGCTCAGATTTGTGAGAGAGCTTTGCTCATCCACTTGGTTACCTTCTCCTCGGAGATTCGAGCCTCCACCGGAGAAGATCCCCCAAGCGGATTCAAGCTCCCTTTACGGGAAGAATCCCCTTGTGGATTCAAGACCTCCTCACTGAGAAGAACCGGTTACCGTGTATCGTCCCTAGTTGTCCGTGGATTCGTGTATCGCCCTATGTACTCGAGGATCTAGCCCATGTGTGCCTTATTTGTGTCGGTTTAGTGATTTCCTCTTGTGTTTTCCTTCCGTTCTTCCTCGCATTCTTCTTGATTTCCCCAGGATCCGCTCCTTTCGTGAAAGATCGGGCGATTAGGGTCTCTACCCTACATCATCTTGGTATCGGAGCCACGTTGATCACGATTTCGGAGCCTCCCTGTTGTGTTGCTAGCCTTATTTTGTTGTTTTTCGTCCTAAATTCGAAAATCCCCACCAAAAATAGCCCCAATTTTTTTTGTGATTTGTTGGTTTGACGAAGTTTTGTTGGATTTGATCTGTAGATTTTCTTGGTTTCAAGTGGATCTAGCATCTCCCCATTTCTCTCCACCTTCCATCCTTGAAATCGCTCGAATTTCAACAACGAAATCATCCTTTTCCGTCCCAAAAACCCATCCATGATCCAGATCTTGTGATCTTCCCGACCCCAGCGGTACTACCGCCCCCACGAGCGGAACTACCGCTAAAGCACCAACCGGTACTACCGCCTTCAGAAGCGGTACTACCGCCCAACCCAGTTTCAATTGAAACCGACTGGCATCTTTGCCCACCACTTATACACCATCACCACTTCCGCATACTACCCCTGTTGTGCCTGTTTCGCACTCGACACGTGTTGCCTCTTCGAGGTTTGAGAATTTGAGTGGTTGTACCGTATCCTTTTGTGTTTCGGCTAATTAGGTACGGTTCGGCATCGACAACACCGCCGCTCATCTTCGCCCCGGCCGCATCATCAACAACGACCATCTCGACTACATCATGGTATTCGTGCCACCATTTGACACCATACCGGAAGCAAGACCGGTAACCTCATCTTGTTATTGGACATATCACTCTTGCCATTACATTGATAGCCATCATAGCCTTACTCCTTTGCGTCGCTTACCCATCGAGACTAGCCATTGAGTATTGCCGGCAACGAGACCTGTGCACATTAGTGATCATACTTCCATAGCATACATACATCCTTGTTGCCTATATTGGTATCATCTCTCGTGTCACAAAGTTGTCATCGCATACTCACTTGCTATCTTGGTTTGTCAAGCATTGCATGAGAAAAGAGCTCAAACATCAAAGAGCCAAACAAGCTTTTAAGCAAAGAGGAAAGATAAGCAAAGAGCTTTTAAGCAAGAACCATAGCATCATACAACATAAGATTGTCATACTCGATCATCTTGGATCGTATCATAGCAACACCTTGCATACAAAATATTTGGGATAGAAGTCGTTGCATTTTTGCTAAGTAGGTTGTGCACAAGTTCTTGTATCCGCCTATCGTGCAATCGTGCTAGCGTCTCTCTAGTGTTGTGCAACAAGAGCATTTTTGTGGATTCCACACTTTGGCTCACCCTTGGTTGCACAACCCGACTTATCTTTTTGCGCGTGTGTTTCCGTGTACCTTATATGCTTGGTCTACTTGTTACATTGCATCTTGTGAATCTTTTCCAACATTATTGAAGCTCACTTACAAATTGCATCAAATTTTTGTGCCACCATCCTAACCAAGCTCCACCATAAGCTTTTACTTGTATAGGTGTGAGAAACCGACGATAATTCGTACCAATTGGGCTATTTCCTTGTCCTACATTGGAGTGATCATCAATTCACTTTCAACTTCGGTCAATGTACATTTGGTATTCGTTTTCTCTTTCTTCCACTCACACTTGTCTTGGAATGATGGATAGGCCAAGTACTTCTACCAACCCGCTCTTCATGGAGCAAGACGACGACATGAACTCCTTCATCACCAAGAGTCACCTCTTTGGTGCACAATGTGCTTTGCCTCAAGAGCAACAAGCTATGAGTGAACCCATCGACAACCTTACCGCCGACTTGCGACATTCCGAGCAACGTACAAGGGACTACTTCAACCACAAGCTCAATGATCACAAGCAAGAGAATGACGCAAGGATGGACGAGATTCGCGCTTTGTCGCTCAACCGCTCTTTTTCCACTTCAAGAAGGAGCCGTTCAAGTCACCATTCCGACTTCACCCTCTCCGCCTCAAGTACACCGACATCGAACACTCTTCGTCGAGCGCCGCGCAATGAGCGTCAAGCAAAACTCAATCCATTTCGAGACACCGACTCGCAAGAACATCGACGACGTCAAGCCGAAGAAGCCTTTGCGCTAGCTCGAGAACGGCAACAACAACAACTCCGTGACGCTCAAGCACTTGAGGCGCAATAAGCTCTACGCGATGCGAGTCGAGCCGTTGCCGACCGAGGCCGACAAGCCCGTGAACAAGAGGAAGCACTTCGCGACGAAATTCATGAACGACGATTTCAAGCTCGCGTGCATCGTCTAGTTCCTCATCGAGCTCGGCGCTCCTCCACAAGCTCGCCAAGACCATCAAGTTCATCATGAGCATGACGACAATGGGAATCCTCCACGACAAGAGCAACATGAGGTTGACAAGCCTCCGTGTCAAGAGCACCACGAATTGAACAATCATCTACAACATGGGCGTCATCATCCCCGACCCCAACACAATGAAGAGCAACGCTACGGCAAGCTCAAGTTCACCATGCCCAAGTTCAACAGAAGCAACGATCCCGAAGAATACCTTTCATGGGCATTGAAAGTTGACAAGATCTTCCGTTTGCCCAATTATGAAGAAGAGAAGAAGATCGCGATGGCATCCCTTGAGTTCCAAGACTATGTCATCATTTGGTGGGAACAAATCATAGAGTGCCATGAGGCAAGAGGTGAACCACCCATCACTACTTGGGCACAAATGAAGGATGTCATGAGAGCACGCTTCGTGCCTACCTACTACAACCGCGACCTCTTCAAGAAACTCCAACAACTCGAGCAAGCAACAAAGAGCGTTGAAGAATACTACAAGGAGATGGAGATTGTAATGATAAGAGCCAATGTGACGGAAGATGATGAGCAAACAATGGCACGTTTCTTGAATGGCCTCAATAATCCTATCAAGAAGATCGCTGACTTCCAACCATACTCAAATCTAATCAAGCTCGTGCACCAAGCTACTGAAGCAGAATGCCAAGTGCAAGATGATTTCAAGTATGCCAAGTTCTCATCCAAGTCCTACGGTTTCTCCAATAACCAAGCTTCAACGACTCCAACACCGACTACCGGACCCTCTACTACCAACATTGACAAGTCGACTTCCAAGAAAGCTTCGCCAATTACAAGCAATCCTAATACGAGCAACTTCAAGCCGAGAGCTTCATCATCATCAATCCCTATCGATGAGACCGTCAAGACGAGTTCCCTCAAGTTTCACTTGTGACGGCCGAGGCCACAAGTCCTATGAATGCACCAACAAGCGCACCATGATCTTCAACGATGATGGCACTTATGATTCCATGAGCGAAGGAGAAATGGAAGCCCTTAAGCAAGTTGCCATGCACCGCCAAGTGAACAATGAAGAAGAACAAGTATTTTGCGATGAAGATTCAAGTCCCACACTTGTTGTCTCCAAAGTCTTGACTCTCCAACATCAACAAAATGAAGACCAACGATGCCACATATTCCACACCAAGGCCGGCATCAATGGACGATCCGTCAAGGTCAGCATCGATGGAGGGAGTTGTCACAATCTCACAAGTGAAGAACTTTGCTCCAAGCTCCAATTGCCCAAGACAAAGCATCCACATCCATACAAAGTGCAATGGCTTAGCGACTCCGGCACTATCCAAGTCAAGCACTGAGTGCAAGTATCCTTCAAAATCGGCGCCTACGAAGACACCTTGGAGTGTGATGTCATCCCAATGACCGTTTGTCATCTTCTCCTTGGACGACCATGGCAATTTGATAGAGGATTTGTCCACAATGGGCGTGCAAACCACTATAGCTTCAAGATGCAAGGAAAGGAGTTTGTGTTACGCCCTATGTCTCCAAGCCAAGTGATTGCCGATAAGCAAGCCACCCATCGTGGAGAGAATGGTGAGAGAGTGATCCACCAAAAAGAGAGTGAGCGCCACAGACCCAAATTGAGTGCCTCCACGATGAGCGAAAACAAGAACCTAGTTCTCTTTGCCACCAAACGTGAGAAGAGAGAAGTGTGTGAGAACCCATCTAGTGTCCTACACTACGTCCTCGTGTGCAAGGACAATGCACCACAAACTAACACTTCTCACACTCTTCCTCTAGTGTTGTGTTCTCTTTTAAAGGAATTTCAAGATGTTTTCCCCGATGAGCTACCTCCGGGACTACCTCCACTACGAGGCATTGAGCACCGCATCGACCTCATCCCCGGAGAACCTCTTCCGAACAAAGCTCCCTACCGCGTCAACCCCGAAGAAACCAAAGAAATTCAAAGGCAAGTAAAGCATCTCATAGACCATGGTCATGTGCGTGAAAGTTTAAGTCCTTGTGCCGTACCGGTCATTCATGTGCCAAAACGTGACGGTAGTTTTCGCATGTGCTCTGATTGTAGACCTATCAATGCTATCACCGTTCGTTATAGATATCCCATTCCACGCCTAGATGATATGCTAGATGAGCTTAGTGGTGCCACTATATTTTCCAAAATTGATCTTAAGAGTGGTTACTATCAAATCCGCATACAAGAGGGCGATGAATGGAAAACCGCCTTCAAAACCATGTTTGGTTTGTATGAGTGGTTAGTCATGCCTATGGGTCTCTCGAAAGCACAGGGCACTTTTATGCGCCTTATGAATGACGTCTTTCGCCCTTACATTGGTATATTTGTTGTGGTTTACTTCGATGACATTCTTGTGTTTAGCAAATCTATCAAAGAGCATGTCACCCATGTCCGCACCGTTTTGCAAATTCTTAGGAAAGAGCGTCTCTATGCTAATATGGAGAAATTCCTTTTTGGTTTTGATAGGCTCGTTTTCATGGGTTTTGTTGTCTCTTCTATGGGTGTTCATGTAGATGAGTCCAAGATCAATGCTATTAAGACTTGGCCGCAACCAACCAACTTGCTTCAAGTGCGTAGTTTCCTTGGCCTTGTGGGTTTCTATCATTGCTTTGTGAAGGATTTTAGCACCATTGCTTCGCCTTTGCATGCTTTGAGCAAGAAGAATGCGCCTTTTGTTTGGGGACCATCCCAAGATACCGCATTCAATGAGCTTAAGAATTTGCTTACTCATGCTCCCGTGCTTGCTTTACCAAACTTCGACAAGCCTTTTGAAATTCATTGCGATGCTAGTGGTAATGGCATAGGAGGTGTGTTAACGCAAGAGAAGCGCCCCATAGCTTAATTTAGTGAGAAACTTTCCGGAGCGCAACTCAATTATCCCATCTATGACAAAGAGCTATATGCTTTAGTCCGCGTTTTGCAAGAATGGGAACACTACCTTCGTCCCCATGAGTTTATCATTCATACCGATCATGAGACTCTCATGTATCTTAAGGGTCAAACTAAGTTGAACAAGCGTCATGCTAAATGGAGTGAATTCATTGAGTCTTTTCCCTATGTCATCAAGTACATCAAGGGTAAAGAAAACATCGTAGCAGATGCTCTTTCCCGCATATGCATGCTAGTCACACAACTTGAGTTAGATGTCATTGGCTTCGAGCATATCAAAGAATTGTATGAGCATGATGAAACTTTTGCCACTCCATATACCAAGTGTTTGTCGAATACATCATGGGAATGTTATTACATCAAAGACGGCTATCTTATGAGAGCTAACAAACTTTGCATCCCCAAGTCGTCCCTTCGTTTATTGCTTTTGCAGGAATCGCATGGAGGGGGCTTAATGGGACATTTCGGACGCGACAAGACATTCGCCACGCTCTCGAACAGCTACTTTTGGCCAAAGATGTTTCGGGACGTCAATCGCTTCACCAACCGATGTTCGACATGCCGCAAAGCTAAGTCCAAAGCTCAATCTCATGGCCTCTATATACCTCTGTCGATTCCATACCAACCATGGGAAGACATTAGCATGGACTTCATACTTGGTTTGCCTAGGACTCGCAATGGGAAAGATTCTATATTTGTCGTTGTGGACCGTTTCTCGAAAATGGCACATTTTATTCCTTGTAACAAGATAGACGATGCTTCACATGTTGCTAATCTCTTTTGTAGGGAGATATTGCGTCTACATGGTGTGCCAAAGACTATCGTCTTGGACCGCGACGTCAAGTTCTTGAGTTACTTTTGGAAGACCTTACGCGCCAAGCTCGGAATCAAGCTTATATTCTCCACGGTCTATCATCCACAAAACCGATGGCCAAACGGAGGTGACAAACCGCACACTCTCCGCTCTACTTCGAGTACTCATCAAGAAGAACATCAAGGAGTGGGAGGAGTGCCTACCTATCGCCGAGTTCGCCTACAACCGAGCAAGACACTCAACAACCGGCAAGTCTCCTTTCGAGGTCGTTTACGGATTCAACCCATTGTCACCATTGGACATTCTTCCTCTACCACTCCAAGAGCACATCAATTTGGACGCAAGTGCGCGTGCGATACATCTCAAGAAGGTGCATGAAGATACAAGAAACACCATCGAGCGCCAAGTTCAACGCCTTGCGACCAAGCTCAACTTCAACAAGCAACCTATGGTCTTCAACATTGGTGATCTCGTGTGGCTACACCTTCGCAAGGACCACTTTCCACAAAAATGCAAGTCCAAGCTTCGACCACGAGCGGATGGACCCTTCAAGGTGCTTGCACACTACAACGACAACGCTAACAAGATCGACCTCCCGCGCGACAAGTACAACGTGAGCGGCATCTTCAATGTCAAAGATCTCTCTCCCTTCCATGGTGATGAAGAATTTGATCCGAGGACGGATCTTCCCCAAGGGAGGGGCGATGATGCGGAGTATCCCAAGGCCGTCCCCATGGACCTACCTACATCTCCCACGACACCACTTGGACCCATGACAAGAGCCCATGCGAGAGCCGTTGAGAACGAGGTTAACTCTCTGCTTGTTGAACTTCCCTTTTACCCACTTGAGACATGGCTACTACCTCAAACGGAGATGCTTTGTGTGCTTAGGTACCATGTAAGCAACCAAGGAGAAGTCTTGATGCAAGAAGGACATCAAGAGCATGAAGAACATCATCCCAGCTCAGAAGTCCCAGAACAATCGCCCATGCACCGCCCAACTTCCGCCTGGGCGGTACAACCGGTCGGCCACCGGTCAACTACCGGTCAAGCTCCTGACATCAAGCGGTGCAAGGCCGGTACGGCACCGGTTTATCCCTGCAACAGCCACCAGACCGGTACAACTGCCCCATGCACCGGTACAACCGCTGGGCGCATCTGGGAACGCCTTCAGGAACCAGTACCTAAACTCCCAGCGGTACAACCGCCACCATGACTGGTACAACCGCCCTGCCTACACGCAGCAACAAGGGTTTCACCTTATGTATCCCCCAACTTACCCCCCTTGGACTATATCTACTTGTCCCTTAGCTCCATACTAGGGTTAGCAAATGTTTAGCTCAAATTTGTGAGAGAGCTTTGCTGATCCACTTGGTTACCTTCTCCTTAGAGATTCGAGCCTCCACCGGAGAAGATCCCCCAAGCGGATTCAAGCCCCCTTTACGGGAAGATCCCCTTGTGGATTCAAGACCTCCTCACGAAGAAGAACCGGTTACCGTGTATCGTCCCTAGTTGTCCGTGGATTCGTGTATCGCCCTATGTACTCGAGGATCTAGCCCATGTGTGACTTATTTGTGTCGGTTTAGTGATTTCCTCTTGTGTTTTCCTTCCGTTCTTCCTCATGTTCTTCTTGATTTCCCCGGGATCCGCTCCTTTCGTGAAAGATCGGGCGATTAGGGTCTCTACCCTGCATCATAAACTTGAGCTGCCTGCAGATTTTGGGGTTAGTCCCACTTTTAACATTGCAGATTTGAAGCCTTATTTGGGTGAGGACGATGAACTTTCGTCGAGGACGACTTCATTTCAAGAAGAGGAGGATGATGAGGACATCAATACCATTGTTACACCTACAACCCCTACTGCTATACATACTGGACCAATTACTAGAGCTCGCGCACGCCAATTGAATTATCAGGTACATTCGTTTCTTGGTAACGATTCTAATGTTCATGAGAATATGATGCTGCCTAAATTGGATACATTTGTTTTGCTTACAAATGAAGGGCCTAGCTTGCAGAAGGATGAACATTGGAGCAAGAACACGCATGGAGTTGATGGCATGCGCAAGGGGAACAAGAACGGAGTTACAAGTGATGATTCCAGGACTCTAAAGCCACCATAATGAGTGCATGAAGCATGGGACGAAATATACAAGATGCCACTTCATAAATTTAGTCCAGAGGCTATTCTAGGTGTTGCGTCACCTTATTATTGGGCCAGGCCCACGTATTTTCGAAGTACTTAAGTATAGGCTGTTTTTAGAGTCCGTATGTGTGGGGAAACAAGAGTTAGGGTTGGTTTCGGACCCCTCCACCAAGGGCCACGAAATTTCCCCTCTCTCCTCCATATATACAGCCCTTAGGGCATCATTTAGACTTTGGGCTTTGTTTAGACTAAAAGTTCTCCATAGCTGCAACTTCGCGGCCTTCGTTTGTGTCCAACGACCAGACCAAGACGTCACAGAACCCCACCTTCATTAATAAAGCTTTCCTCTTTTATTCGCAATATCCAGATTGCAATCTTAGTTTCTTGCTTGTTCTTCATTTGCTTGCAGGAAATAGACCCTCGTGGTCAGGTTGATCGTGCTCCGGCGTGGTCAATAACCCTCGAAAGTTGGTTTAGCGATTGCTAAGGCGCGACGTCTTCGCACGTTCGTAGTCGGATCGTCAAAGTCGCCTCCCACAGAAAACGATATCTATCTCATCGAAACATCGGGACACCTTTGCGTCTATCAAACAAGATGAACACAAGAGGGAAAACAAGAGGAACACTCAAGAACAAGTCCAATCACACATCCACTAGACAATCAAACACACAAGATCCACAAGGTACATGAACAATCAAAGGGAAATAAGATACATGGTAGAGTTCATCCCAAATCCTATGAAGGAGATGAGGGCTTGATGATCTAGATAGATCCTTCCCTCAAGAGGGGTCTTTATCCACTAGGGATCTTCTCCAATGGAGGCCTTGAACTCCAATGGAGTGTCTCTCTCTCAAGAGGAATCCCACAAGGGGAGATACATGAGCTAAGCTCTACTATTTAGATCTATTCTTAGCTAAGTCTAAATGGACGAGATGAAGGAGTATATATAGTCCTAGGAAAAGAGAGGGATAAGTGGGGGCGAAATGGTAAAACAACGGCAAAGCCCGCAACATCACACAGGAGGCCACGTGTGCACGGGGTAAGTGGAGCCCGTGCGCACGGGGTATCCAGAGACCTGACACAAGGGCCCGTGCGAACGGGGTCCGTGAGGCTCGTGGGCACGGTACACGCACGTGCGCACGGGGTCTTCAGGACCACCAGCCTGGGAGGCCCATGGGCACGGGGTCGGAGGGGCCCGTGCGCACGGGGTCGCCTGGGAGCTGCTGCCTTCTTCTTGGCGCTTCCTTCTTCGCTTCCAGGCTTCCCTCGTGGATGGTGTAGATGTTCTCTTCTTCTTCAACTCCTCCTTGATGAATGTGTAGCTCCGCTCACACCTATGTATGCACACTAGAGAGGGGTCAAGTAGTATACCATCCTCGAAAGGTACAAGTGGACACGTATAAAGGAGATGATTCACCTTTGTATGTATGAAGTAGATGTGGCACGTGTCACTTGCCAAATGGACTCTTGACATGGTGATGTCCATAGGATGCTCCGCATCATCCCCTCCCCCTTGGGAAAGATCCGACCTCGGATCGAAATCCAAATCACCATGGGAAAGAGATGATGTTGCCGTGTAGTAGTGGACGATCACCAAGCATTCATCATCTTGTAGTCCAAATGGGCACTCTCCGATGTCGTACCGTCTTGTAATTCCTTCAAAAGTAGCAAAGATACAAGCACTAGGAAAAACAAATGTGGTTGGCGTAAGAGCAAAAGAAGCATTCAAGAGGTGATTCACCCAACAAGTGTTGTCATCAAGCATAGCATATGGTTTGACAAAGAAGTGTGGCATGGCATTTAAGCATATAAGGTGAGCACAATCAAGGACATCATGGAAACAAGTATGCAAATGGGAGGTAAAGATGCTAATATGTGTGACAAGTGAAAAAGCATCAACCTCAAGATCATAGCAAGAATGCGCAATGTGCTCAACAAAAGGTCGATGGTAGGCATAGGAATCATTCACAACACCAAGTATAATGAGGTGTCTAAACACATGGGGCAAGTGCAAGACAATCCAAGCATAATGTGCATGGGGTGTAGTGAATATCGTGTGGCACTCAACACAATAGAAAGAGCAATTGTTCATCATGTGTGAGGCAATCAAGGCAAGCATGTAGTAATCTATGGGACATGGCATATGTGAAGTGATGACATTGTTGCAACCAAACATGTGATAGGAGCAAGTAATCCAAGAATTGGATGCAACACACAAGGCAAATATATCATGATGCATGGAATTGTGAAAATGACAAGTTGAAGCAAGATCTCTAACATGTGCGCGAGCAAGGGGTCCAAGATGACAAATAAGTCGCATGGTGCAAGCAACACAAGTAGTATGATCCACAATATGCATGCTCATGGTTTGGGGGTTCTCAAAAGAGAAGGATATCACCTTGAAAGCATGTTCTTGTGCGTCCTTCACAATGCCGAACTACAAGAAAGTGCGATGTAGAATCGTCGTGGTAGAAGGTGGTTCGCTCTCAAGAGCTTGGATTGTCAACTCACGTGACGTGGAAGTTGACATGAAGTCCAAGTTTCCTACACATGCACAAAACAAAGCAAAGAATGTATGCGCATGGTAGATAAACACATCATGCATCATGATGGTTCTCTTCTCTTGCACATAACCATTAGAAGCACAAATGCATGAATAATATGATGCAACAATGGCTATATTCATGGCACTAGGTATATGATGCAAAGAGGTAAGACAAGCATGCTTCACAAGTAATATGTCAAAATCTCCAAATAGATGTGAGAATGCTATGGGCGCAATCTCATGAGCAAGGCGAAATGCATCATTGCACTCAATCCATGGCAAATCATCTAGCATCAGAGAGGCAACATATGGAGATATATGACAAGAATCAATAACAATCATGTGCAAAGCATGTAGATGGTTGTCATCAACCGCATTAAGTGAGTAAGTATGACTCATCAGTGATGCAACAAGGCAATCAATCATAGGAAACAAGTCGTGCAAGCTAGTAGTGCGAAGATGCAACATACTAGAGGAAATCATGGCAATCATGTCATGTGAAAAAATAATAGGCATAGGCAATGCACATGACATATCGCAAGCACGAACACAAAACAAGATCATAGTATAATCATAGGCATGGGGCAGAAAGCAAATATGGCAATAACAAGTGATATCTTGATGTACGGTGGAACCCTAGATGGCCGATCTTTCACGAAAGGAGCGGATCCCTATGAGGAACACGAAGAACACGATGGGGAAAACAAGGGGAAACACAAGAGAAACACTCAACCAACAAGAAATAGATCACAGATGTGATAGATCCTCGAAACACAAAGAGAGATACAAGATCCAAAGTCAACAACGGACGATACATGGTAACCGGTTCTTCTCCGTGAGGAGGTCTTGATGGGGCCACCCAAGAGGGGGTCTTGAATCCAAGGGGATCTTCTCCGTAGAGGGGCCGCGGTCTCTCTCGTGGAGTAGATCCGTAATGGATGAGCGTAGCTCTATCTCTCAAATGAGCTATCACGACGCTAACCCTAGAAAGGAGGAGGGAGAGGTCTATTTATAGTCTTAGTGTAAATGGGGGTGAAGTGAAGGGGTACATGGGCCTCAGCCCGCAATTGGAGATAGCCAGGTACCGGACGTCCGCTGGGGACCGGTCGTTCGGTGGCTCGTGAGCGGCCGGACGTCCGGAAGGGCCGGTCATCCGCTCGTTCTGGCTCGGATGATGGTGTAGCGGATTTCTGGTCCAGACCGGTCGTCCGGTCGCCGGTCGTCCGGTGGTGTCGGACGTCCGCTCGTTTGGCTCGGGTGCAGGGACACCGGTCGTCCGGTCTGGACCGGTCGTCCGGTGGATCTTCAGGCGCCGGACGTCCAGACCCGACCGGTCGTCCGGTGGCTGGAGCTTCTTCGATAGCTCTTCTTCTTACGTCTTCTCTTCCAGGCTTCCCTCGCAGATGGTGTAGGTGATCCTTGGCGCTTAAACTCCTCCTCGTCATTCATGAAGCTCCGACAATACCTATGCATGCACGATGGAGGGTCAAGTAGTATGCCATCCTCGAAGGGGTCAAGTGAGCACGTGTAAAGGAGAGGATTCACCTTTATGTATGTGAAGTAGATGTCGCACGTGTCACTTGCCGAATGAACTATTGACATGGTGATGTCCATAGGATGCTCGACATCATCCCCTCCCCCTTGGGAAAGATCCGACCTCTGATCGAAATCCAAATCACCATGGGAAAGAGATGGCATCGCCGTGCAGTAGTGGTCGATCACCAAGTTCTCGTCATCTTGAAGCTTGAAATGGGCGCTCTTCAATGTCGCACCGTCTCATGAGTCCTTCAAAAGGAGCAAGGAGAACAAACACTTGGAAAAGCAAATGTGGTTAGCGTTAGTGCAAAACCAAGCATTCAAGAGGTGATTCACCCAACAAGTGTTGTCATCAAGCATAGCATATGGTGTGACAAAGGATTGTGACATGGCATGTAAGCACATAAATTGAGCACAAAGAAGGACATCATGGAAACAAGCATGTGAATGTGAGGTAGTGATGCAAATATGTGTGACAAGAGAAGAAGCATCTGCCTCAAGTTCATAGCATGCATTCACAAATTGCTCAATGTAAGGTTGATGGTAGGCATATGAATCATTCACAACACCAAGTAAAATGAAGTGTCTAAACACATGGGTCAAGTGCAAGACAATACAAGCATAATGTGCATGGGGTGTAGTGAATATAGTGTGGCACTCAACACAATAGAAAGAGAAATTGTTCATCATGTGTGAGGCAATCAAGTCAAGCATAGTAATCAAGTCGTGCAAGCTAGTAGTGCGAAGATGCAACATACTAGAGTAAATCATGGCAATCATGTCATGAGAGAAAATAATAGGCATAGGCAATGCACATGACATATCGCAAGCACGAACACAAAGCAAGATGAAAGTATCATCATAGGCATGGGGTACAAAGCAAACATCGCAATAACAAGCAATATCTCCGCCAAGCTTGCAAATACAAATACAAGTATGAGAATCAATCATCATGTGTACTGCAAAGCATGGGTCACAAATGCATGGCAAAAGCATATGAATGAGCATATCATGCAAAGTGAACATGGCAATATGGGCAAAGGATATATAACGGACAACAACCCATAGCCAAGTGAGGGCCATGTAGAAGAAATGCACGAAGTATTTGCGCGAAGAGAGCGGTGGGAAAGACACTCCATGGGATCCCAAGTCATCATTGCTCTCTAGAGCTCCTTTTGTCAACTCGTGGGATTGCGAGGTTGACATGAATTCATGGGTACCTACACAAAAGAGACACAAACGGAAGAAATTGTGTGTGTGGTAAATGTACACATCATCCATCGTGATGTGTATGTGCACGTGAAAGTTAGCACAAGATAAGCGTTGCTCAAAGAAATTTGATGCATGGTATAAGAACATGTCATCCATCATGAAAGAATAGTTATTGTGTATAACACGATGGGGATGCAAATTGAGCATACAAATATATGGAACATCAATATCATGTTTATTCATGGGGAGCATATTGTGCACATAAGTATGAGGATCATGCAATGGATGGGAGTGATCAAAATCTCCTAAAATGCATGAGGAAACTATGGGGGTCTCCTCATGAGCAATATTGGAAACATCATATGGAGAAAATGGGCAACACCCAAAACAATGCATATCCGAAGCTAGGTGGTCATGGCATGGCATATGAAATAAATGATGCAAAGGAAGCATATCAATATCATCACAAGAAAAACAAATGCCGATAACCATGGGCTTGTCATCTATGCCATATGTGCAAATTGGGTTCATTTTTATAGCATATGCATAGTCACTATGAAGAGATTGCAAATATGACATGTGGTCGATCTCATGCATAGCATATGACAAGTCAAGCGGATTAGCAAACATGATGTGACCGAGAGAATTAGCACAAGAAATCCTATGTAACATGGAGTCACAACTAATAGACTCCACATGGCAATCATCATACTCATCACAAATGGGTAAATCATCGCATGGGGAAGTCACACTAGCATGAAGCATGGAAATAGGTTGATCAACATCATGCAAGAAATCAATGTCATGATAGTCCACCAGTGGGACAAGAGCATCACCTTCACCTATGTTACCTCTATCATTCCACTCATGTGGTGCAGGTGAGGTGGGTAAGACCGAATGGTGGTCAAGATCATCATTGTGATGGAACCATGTGGGGGGTGCATCATATTCCACCATGGCCATCGTCTTGTCCAAAGGTAGGACGAAGTCATCGAGAATCGGCGCGTCATCATATAAGGGACCTAGCACCAAATGAGAAGACACAATAGAGGTAGAGATCAAGTCGTTAGTGTTAAAACTGGCCTCACATGACCTATCAACTATCTCACTCTCTCTATGTGGTGGTTCACTCACTCCCTCAAAATAGGTGCACTCAAACTCACATATGGTGGAGTCACTCGTCTCACTCAAGAGGTGGGGGTTGTGGCTCTCCTCACATGGGAAGAGTGGAAACACATCATATATGGGGCTGGTGGTGAAATCACTCTCACTCTCAATATGGTGGCTAAAGTCACTCAAGTCATCACATGTCGCCGTGGTCGAAGGGAAAATCCCATGCTCAACCGTCTCGTAGTCGTCGTCATGGATGAAGGCCGAAGATGGCACAACATCACTCTCGCCGTGGATGAAGGCCGAAGATGGCACATCATCACACTCGCCTCCTAAGATGGAAGCATCATCCTTGCTCGCCACCGTGTCGCTCACCTCCAAAGCTTGGTCCTTGAGGGTCTCCGTAGTCGTACTCGTCACCGTACCGTCTCGAAAAAGAGTCATGGAGGACTCGGCATCGTCAATGCCACAAAGAGGGATGGCGTCGGACTTGGGAGTATCGTCTTGGAGCTCGTCGGTGTTGGACATCTTGGTGGTACTATCCTCATGCTCATTCTCATGGAGCTTGGTCGTCGCGAAGTGAGCTTGGGGTAGAGAAACTTTGGCCTTCATGAGTTCTTGTTCCTCCTTGAGAGCACCAATGTAGTTGTCATCGAGGGACTTGTAGTTCTCGAGGAAGATCGTCTTGGAGATGTCGTTGTGCAATCCCATCATGAAGTGGAACTTCATCGAAATGGGGTCGTCCACGCCGGCTCGTCGCAAGGCAATCTTCATCTCCTTGAAGTACTCGTCGATGGACTTGGATCCTTGGATGGTGTTCTGCAATTGGCGTTGAAGTTGTTCCGTGTAGGTTGGAGGCACAAACTCTTGCCACAAAGCTCTCTTCGTCTTGGGCCAACTCATGTCGTAGCTCTCCGAAGGTGTGTGAAGCCACCATGTGGATGCGTAGTCGTGGAAGTTCCTTGTGGCGCACTTCACTTCATCTTCGGGAGGGACTTGATGTAGCTTGAGGTAGTCGTCCATCAAACGTTCCCACTCGAGATACTCCTCGGGTTCTTGAGTCCCATAGAAAGGAATGGTGTGGTCGATGTCGAGGTCGTAGTAGCTCGTGGAAGTCGCGGACTTGAGCTTGGGGAGCTTCTCTTGAGCGTAGTCTTGAGGTGCTTGTTGGCGAAGATGCCATATATTCGAAGGCGAAGATGCCTTGAAGTCGCTTGGCGAAGATGCCAAAGTGGTTGGTGTAGCCGTAGCGTGCTCTTGGTGGTGCTTGTCTCGCGGTCTTCTCTTTTGGTCATGAAGTTTGGACTTGGCGTGAGGTAGTGCTTGTTGGGACTTGTGCACTTGCGCTTGTGGAGCATCTTCATGATGATGATGTCATTGTCGTGCTTGAGCTCGTAGTAGATGTCGTTCGTCGTCGTCGTGCACATGATGCTTGGAGGTGACTTGCCCTTCATGACGATGTGGATCACGAAGGTGATGGTGGTCGCCATGGAGATGTGGACGAGGACGACTTGCTCTTGCATCATTTTTGCGCTCCGAAGACTTGTGACTTGAATGTCGCCGCCTTGAGGATGATGAAGGGGAAGAACGGTTAATCAACAAGGTCCGAATCTCCTCCATCCTTACATCTTGCTCCTCCTTTCATGCGGAAAGCTTGTTGTTGATGTAGTTGTACATGCCGTCGTTGTTGTGGAAGACCGGAGATGAAATGCCTTGCCTATCCATCACAAGATTCGAGCCAATATGTGTGGAGAAAGAGAAGAACGAATACCAAATGTACCTTGACCGAAGTTGAAAATGGATCAATGATCACTCCAATGTGGACAAGGAAATAGCACAATTGGTACCAATTCTTGTTGGTTTCTCACACCTACACAAGTAAGGCTTATGGTGGAGCTCAGTGATGATAGTGGCACAAAAATTTGATGTAAAATGTTAGCAAGAGTCAATAATGTTGAAAGAGATTCACAAATTCGCAAGTGAAACAAGTAGACCAATAGCAATATGTGGCACATGGAAACACACACACGGATAGATAAATGGGGTCGTGCAACCAAGGATGAGCACAAAATGTGGAATCCACGGAAAACGCTCGTGTTGCACAACTCAAGAGATACGCTAGCACAATTGCTCTATAGGCGGATACGACACTTGTGCACAACCTATAAGATGCAAAATGGATAACTTTCTATCCCAAGTATGCTATGTATGTATGGTTCCCGGTGTTTCTCACAAGGTGATCCAATATGATCTTATATGCAATGTGGTATGATGATATGGCTATTGCTTACAAGCTTCTTTGCTCTTTCTCTTTTGCTTAAAAGCTTATTCTCTCTTTTTTGTATATGGCCACTTTTGCACAATGCACAAACCAAGATAGCTATTGTGTATATGCGGGAACAAACTTGAGGCACACGAGATGATATGATAACAAGATGATACCTATGGTATGGTATGTATGCAATGGGAGGTGTAGGTCGATGATCACTAATGTGCACAAGTAGCATTGCCGGCAATACTCAAATGGCTAGTCTCGATAGGCAAGTGACGCAAAATGGGCTAGGGGTTATCAATGCAATTGCAAGGGAAAATACAATGGAGGGATACCATGATACCAAGATGATATGGAGGTTACCGTCCGCGGTGATGATGAGTGGCGGTGATCTTGATGGAGATACCAAGATGATGGAGACTCGTCCCTAAGTAGCTGAAACACCTTAGGAAACGGAAAAACCGCGAACTCAAAATCTCAAGGGAAAAAGTCAAATGGTGGTAGCGGAATGCGGTGGTGTTGCACTAGGCAATGCGGAAGTGGAGGTTATGGTGGTGGACTATACACGGTGTCAGAGTTGAAAGCACGGTCCCTAAGTAGCCGAAACACCTTAGGAGACACAACTCACAACACAACCAAAATTGGGTTAAGTTGGGGTGGCGGAAGTGTATAGTGGTCAAGCCTATGCGGAAGTGGTGGTGGTGGTTGAAGAAGAAGAAACTGTCCCTAAGTAGCCTAGACACCTTAGGAGACTCAAATCACTCCTCAATCAACCACTAATGCGATGGGGAACAAAATTGGTTAGGTTGCGGAAGTCGGTGGTGGTGTAGCGGATGATGTGGTGGAATCCCTAGGCAAAGATGCCAAAGTTGTCAAAATTTTATGGAGTCAAAAGATGTTGGTGGTATTTTTGTGGGAAGGAGGATGTCAATAGCTTCAAAACGAGCTAAAGAACATCAAAAACGGAGTTCAGATGAATTAGTTATGGCCGAAACAAAAATCAACCGAAGTCAGTTTTTTACAGGTAGCGGACGTCCGCTAATGGATGGATGTCCGGTGGCCGGACGTCCAGTGAGCTCAGAAATCCGCTAATTTCCATCCGGGTTAGGGGTTCCGGTCGTCCGGTGGATGACGGACGTCCGGTGGTTCCTGCGGCTCCGGACGTCCGGTAAAGTGACGGTCGTCCGGTGGTCGGGGTCAACGCGAGATTTCAGATCCGGGACGCGATTTTGGGTGGAATTTGGGGAGTTTGGGGTCAAAATTGATGAGATTTCGTGGACGGAAAGTGGGGAAAATTGGGGAAATGCTAGATCCACTCGAAACCAAGCAAATCCATGGATCAAAATCAACAAAACATCATCAAACCAACAAATCTCAAAAAACAAAAAGAAATTGGGGCTATTTTTGGTGGGGATTTTCGAATTTGGGGAAGAACACAACAATATTAGGCTAGAAAACACAACGGGGAGGCTCCGAAATCGTGATCAACGTGGCTCATGATACCAAGATGATGTAGGGTGGAACCCTAGATGGCCAATCTTTCACGAAAGGAGCGGATCCCTACAAGGAACACGAAGAACACGAGGGGGGAAACGAGGGGAAACACAAGAGAAACACTCAACCAACAAGAAATAGATCACACATGTGCTAGATCCTCAAAACACAAAGAGAGATACAATATCCAAAGTCAACAACGGACGATACATGGTAACCGGTTCTTCTTTGTGAGGAGGTCTTGATGGGGCCACCCAAGAGGGGGTCTTGAATCCAAGGGGATCTTCTCCGTAGAGGGGCCGCGGTCTCTCTCGTGGAGTAGATCCGTAATGGATGAGCGTAGCTCTATCTCTCAAATGAGCTATCACAACGCTAACCCTAGAAAGGAGGAGGGAGAGGTCTATTTGTAGTCTTGGTGCAAATGGGGGTGAAGTGAAGGGGTACATGGGCCTCAGTCCGCAACTGGACACAGCCAGGTACCGGACATCCGCTAGGGACCGGTCGTCCGGTGGCTCGTGGGCGGCCGGACGTCCGGAAGGGGCCGGTCGTCCGCTCGTTCTGGCTTGGATGCTGGTGTATAGGATTTCCGGTCTGGACCGGTTGTCCGGTCGCCGGTCGTCCGGTGGCGTCGGACGTCCCCTCGTTTGGCTCGGGTGCAGGGACACCGGTCGTATGGTCTGGACCAGTCATCCGGTGGATGCTCAGGCGCCGTACGTCCGGACCCGACCGGTCGTCCGGTGGTTGGAGTTTCTTCGACAGCTCTTCTTCTTGCGTCTTCTCTTCCAGGCTTCCCTCGCGGATGGTGTAGGTGATCCTTGGCGCTTGCACTCCTCCTCGTCATCCGTGAAGCTCCGACAATACCTATGCATGCACGATGGAGGGTCAAGTAGTATACCATCCTCGAAGGGGTCAAGTGAGCACGTGTAAAGGAGAGGATTCACCTTTATGTATGTGATGTAGATGTCGCACGTGTCACTTTCTGAATGAACTCTTGACATGGTGATGTCCATAGGATGCTCCGCATCATATCTCCACCAAGCTTGCAAATACACATACAAGTATTAGAATCAATCGTCATGTGTAATGCAAAGCATGGGTCACAAATGCCTGACAAAAGCATAGGAATGAGTATATCATGCAAAGTGAACATGGCAAGATGGGAATATAATATGTAATGAACAATAATCCATAGCCAAGTGAGGGTCATGTCGAATAAATGTGTGAAGTGTTTGCGCATAGAGAGCGGTGGGAAAGACAATCCATGGGATCCCAAGTCATCATTGCTCTCTAGAGCTCGTTTTGTCAACTCGTGGGATTGCGAGGTTGACAAGTATTCATGGGTACCTACACAAAAGAGACACAAACCAAAGAAATTGTGCGCGTGGTAAATGTACACATCATCCATCCTGATGTGGACGTTCTTGTGTTGGTTAGCAGAAAATATCCAATGCTCAAATAAATGAGTTGCATGATATAGAAACATGTCATCCATCATGAGAGGTTTGTTGTTATGTATGACACGATGGGGACACAAATTGAGAATGCAAGTATATGGCACATAATTCATGGAAAGCATATTGTGCACACAAGTATGAGGATCATGCAATGGATGGAATGGATCAAAATCTCCTAAAATGTATGAGGAAACTATGGGGGTCTCCTCATGAGAAATAATGGAAACATCATATGGAGAAAATGGGAAACATCCAAAACAATGCATATCCGTAGCTAGATGGTTAGGGCATGGCATATGAGATAAATAATGCACAGGTAGGATATCAATATCATCACAAGAAAAACAAATGCCAATAACCATGGGCTTGTCATCTCTGCCATAAGTGCAAATTGGGTTAATCTTAATGGCATATGCATAGTCACTATGAAGAGATTGCAAATATGACATGTGGTCGATCTCATGCATAGCATATGACAAGTCAAGCGGATTGGCAAACATGATGTGACCGAGAGAATTAGCACAAGAAATCCTATGTAACATGGCATCACAACTAATAGACTCCACATGGCAATCATCATACTCATCATAAATGGGTAAATCATCGCATGGGGAAGTCACACTTGCATGAAGCATGGAAATAGGTTGATCAACATCATGCAAGCAATCAACGTCAAGAATGTCCACTAGTGGGACTAGAGAATCACCTTCACCTATGTTACCTTTGTCATTCCACTCATGTGGTGTAGGTGAGGTGGGAAAGACCAAATGGTGGTCATCTTCATCTTGATGGAACCATGTGGGGGGTGCATCACATTCCACCATGGCCATCGTCTTGTCCAAAGGTAGGACGAAGTCGTCGAGAATCGGCGCGTCATCATATAAGGGACCTAGCACCAAATGAGAAGACACAATAGAGATAGAGGTCAAGTCGTTAGAAATCATAGTGGCCTCACATGCCCTATCAACTACCTCACTCTCTCTATGTGGTGGTTCACTCACTCCCTCACAATAGGTGCACTCGAACTCACATATAGTGGAGTCACTCTTCTCACTCAAGAGGTGGGGGTTGTGGCTCTCCTCACATGGGAATTGTGGAAACACATCATATTTGGGGCTAGTGGTGAAGTCACTCTCACTCTGAATATGGTGGCAAAAGTCACTCAAGTCATCATGCGTCGCCGTGGTCAAGGTGACATACTCAACCATCTCATCGCCGTCGCCATGGATGAAGGCCGAAGATGGCACATCATCACTCTCGCCTCCTAAGATGGAAGCATCATCCTTGCTCGCCACCGTTTCGCTCGCCTCCAAAGCTTGGTCGTTGAAAGTCTCCGTAGTTGAACTCGTCGCCGCACCCTCTTGAAAAAGAGGCATAGGAGACTCGGCATCGTCAATGCCACAAAGAGGGATGGCGGTGAAGTCGAACTTGGGAGCATCATCTTGGAGCTCGTCGGGCTTGTACATCATGGTGGTACTGGCCTCATGCTCGTCGTGTTGGAGCTTGGTCTTCGAGAAGTGAGCTTGGGATAGAGAAGCCTTGGCCTTCATGAGTTCTTGTTCCGCCTTGAGAGCACCAATGTAGTTGTCGTCGAAGGACTTGCAGTTCTCGGGGATGATATGCTTGGAGATGTCGTTGTTCAATCCCATCATGAAGTGGAACTTCATTGACATGAGGTCATCCATGCCAGCACGTCCCAAAGCATGCTTCATCTCCTTGAATTACTCGTCGATGGACTTGGTGATGTAGGGTAGGAACCCTACTGTCCGATCTTTCACGAAAGGAGCGGAATCCCGTGAAGAACACGAAGAACACAAAGGGGAAAAAGAGAGAAAACACTCAAACCAACATGAATAGATCACACATGTGCTAGATCCTCGAATACATAAAGTAAGATACATGATCCACAATCAACTAGGGACGATACAAGGGTAGCCGGTCTTCTCCGTGAGGACGTCTTGAATCCACGGGGGATCTTCCCTTAGAAAGGGGGCTTGAATCCAAAGGGATCTTCTCCGAAGAGGCCGCAGTCTCTCGCACGAAGGAGATCTGATATGGATGAGCGTAGCTCTATCTCCGAGTATGAGCTAAACCAACGCTAACCCTAGCTAGGATGAATGGGGGGTCTATTTATAGTCTAAGTGCAAATGGGGGCGAAGTGAAGGGGTACATGGGCCTCGGGCCCGAACACTGTGCGCAGACAGGTACCGGACGTCCACTGGGGACCGGTCGTCCGGTGTCTCAGGAGCTGCCGGACGTCCGGTGTCCTACGGTCGTCCGCTGGTTCCGCTCTGTGATGGGGGTGCCGGACGTCCAGAGGCTCCAGACTTCCACTGACTTTGGCTCGGGTGCGGTCACGCCGGTCGTCCGGTCGGGGCCGGACGTCCGCTCATTGGCCTCGGGTGCAGGGGCACCGGTCGTCCGGTCTGGACCGGACGTCCACTGGCTGGGGCTCGGCTGACGCTTCACGCGTCGGACGTTCGGTCCCGGCCGGTCGTCCAGTGGCTGGGACTTTTCCTGTAGCCCTTCTTCTTCTCCGTCTTCTCGTCCATCTTCCTCTTCTTCTTGTCCTTGCTCCTTAGCTTCTCCATTGTACCTGAGTATGCACAAGGTATGCATATGAGGTAGTAGCCATGATTCATGTGCATCGAAGTGGAATTATGAGAGGAGAGATGTCACCTCGGTTTCAAGGGCTCTTGCACGTGATCGAGTCATAGGTCCGGTAGGAACTTGATGAGACGATGGTAGGTCCATGGGGATGACCTTGGGATGCTCCGCTTCATCTCCCCTCCCTTGGGGAAGATCCGTCATCGGATCAAAATCTTCATCACCATGGAAGGGAGAGAGATCTTTGACGTTGAAGATGTCACTCACGTTGTACTTGTCTCCCGTGATAGAGGCAAAGGTGTCCTGATGTTTCGATGAGATGGTGGCTATCGTTTTTGTGGGAGTCGACCTTGATGATCCAACTACGAACGTGCGAGACGTCGCGCCTTAGCAATCGCTAAACCAACTTCCGAGGGGTTATTGACCACGCCGGAGCACGATCAACCTGACCACGAGGGTTACTTTCCTGCAAGCAAACGAAGAACAAGCAAGAAACTAAGATTGCAATCTGGATATTGCGAATATAGGATGAAATCTTTATTGATCAAGGTGGGGTTCTGTGACGTCTTGGTCTGGTCGTTGGACACAAACGAAGTACGAGAAGTTGCAGCTATGGCGAACTTTTAATCTAAACAAAACCCAAAGTCTAAACGACGCCCTAAGGGCTGTATATATGGAGGAAGAGGGGGGAATTTCGTGGACCTTGAGGGTGGGGTCCGAAACCAACCCTAACTCTTGTTTCCCCACACATACAGACTCTAAAAATAGCCTATACTTAAGTATTTCGAAATTACATGGGCCTGGCCCAATAATAAGGTGACGCAGCACCTAGAATAGCCTATGGACGAATATTATGAAGTGGCATCTTGTATATTTCGTCCAAGCCTTCATGCACTCCTTATGGTGGCTTCAAAGTCCTGAAATCATCACTTGTAACTCCGTTCTTGATCCCCTTGCGCATGCCATCAACTCCATGCGTGTTGTTGCTCCAATGTTCATCCTTCTCAAAGCTAGGCCCTTCATTTGTAAGCAAAAGAAATGTATCCAATTTAGGCAGCATCATATTCTCATGAACATTAGAATCATTACCAAGAAATGAAAGTACCTGGTAATTTAATTGGCGTGCGCGAGCTCTAGTAATTGGTCCAGTATATGTAACAGTAGGGGATGTGGATGTAACAATGGTATTGATGTCCTCATCATCCTCCCCTTCTTGAAATGAAGTCGTCCTCGACGGAAGCTCATCTTCCTCACCCAAATAAGGCTTCAAATCTGCAATGTTAAAAGTGGGACTAACCCCAAAATCTGCAGGTAGCTCAAGTTTATATGCATTATCATTTATTTTCTCTAACACCTTAAAAGGACCATCAGCACGTGGCATTAGCTTTGATTTGCACAAATTAGGAAAACTATCTTTACGCAGATGTAACCAAACAAGATCTCTAGGTGCAAACACAACATGTTTTCTACCCTTATCTCCAGCAAGTTTATATTTAGCGTTCATACGCTCAATGTTTTCCTTAGTTAACTCATGCATTTTTAAAATCAATTCAGAACGTTCTTTAGCATCAAAATTAACCTTCTCCGAAGATGGAAGAGGCAACAAATCAATAGGTGCACGAGGTAGGAAACCATACACAATTTCAAAAGGGCACATCTTAGTAGTAGAATGCAATGAACGACTATAAGCAAATTCAATATGAGGCAAGCATTCTTCCCACATTTTCTTATTATTCTTCAAAACAGCCCTAAGTAGAGTAGATAATGTTCTATTGACTACTTCAGTTTGTCCATCAGTTTGGGGGTGACAAGTAGTACTAAAAAGCAGTTTAGTCCCCAACTTAGCCCATAAACATCTCCAAAAGTGGCGAAGAAATTTAGTATCACGATCTGAAACAATAGTATTTGGCACACCATGCAAGCGAATAATTTCACGAAAGAACAAATCAGCAACATTAACAGCATCATTGCTTTTATGACATGGTATAAAGTGTGCCATTTTTGAGAATCTATCCATGACAACAAATATGCTATCCCTCCCCTTCTTTGTTCGAGGTAAACCTAAAACAAAGTCCATATATATATCCTCCCAAGGAACACTAGGTACAAGCAAAGTCATATATAAACCATGAGGATTGAGTCGTGACTTAGCTTTTTGACATGTAGTGCAGCGAGCAACAAAATACTCAACATCCCGTCTCATCTTTGGCCAAAAGAAATGTGTAGCAAGTACGTCCTCCGTCTTCTTGACGCCAAAGTGTCCCATTAGTCCTCCTCCATGCGCCTCCTGCAACAACAAAAAACAAACGGAGCTAGCTGGAATGCATAGCTTGTTAGAACGAAACAAAAATCCATTATTAACAATGAACTTGTTCCATGTTCTACCTTCTTTACAATTCTGCAATACATCTTGAAATTCAGCATCATGCACATATTGATCTTTGATGTTCTCCAAACCAAATATTTTAAAGTCAAGTTGTGAAAGCATAGTATAACGACGAGACAATGCATTAGCAATAACATTTTCTTTACCCTTCTTGTGTTTAATGACATAAGGGAAAGTCTCAATGAATTCAACCCATTTAGCATGTCTACGGTTCAGTTTTGCTTGACTTTTAATGTGTTTCAAAGATCCATGATCAGAATGTATAACAAATTCGTTGGGCCATAAATAATGGTGCCATGTTTTTGAAGTCCGAACAAGAGCATATAATTTTTTATCATAAGTAGAATAGTTCAGACTAGGCCCACTCAATTTTTCAGAAAAGTATGAAACAGGTTTGCCATCTTGTAATAACACACCTCCTAATCCAATTCCACTAGCATCACATTCAAGCTCAAAAGTCTTATTAAAATCAGGAAGTTGGAGTAAATGAGCATGTGTCAACTTATCTTTCAATACCGTGAAGGCTTCTTCCTATGCGGTACCCCAAACAAATGGCACATCCTTCTTTGTAAGCTCATTGAGAGGTGCATCAATGGTGCTGAAATCTCTCACAAAACGCCTATAGAAACCCGCGAGGCCAAGGAAACTCCTCACTTGTGTGATCGTTTTGGGCTGCGGCCAACTCTCAATAGCTTCAATCTTGGCTTTATCAACTTCAATTCCCTGTGGAGTAACAACATAGCCAAGAAAAGATACTCGGGCGATGCAAAAGGTGCAGCAGATAATAGAGGACGAGCTCAAGGTTACTCACACCTTTCAAGGAATCAACCCCAGTAGGAGTCATACAAACGGGAAGATCACGCCGCGGATGCCATTTGGAGGAGAATTGAACTACCGGACTAAGAAGATTGTTGCTACTTATTGAGCATGAGTTGGTTTTCCCTTGAAAAGGAAAGGGTGATGCAGCAAAGTAGCATAAGTATTTCCCTCAGTTTTTGAGAACCAAGGTATCAATCCAGTAGGAGACTACAGGCAAATCCCCTTGTACCTGCACAAAAAACAAGAACCTCACAACCAACGCGATAAATGGGTTGTCAATCCCTTCATGGTCACTTATGAGAGTGAGATCTGCTAGAGATAATAAGATAAATATTTTTGGTATTTTTGTGATATAGATTGGAAAAATGATTGCAAAATAGATAGTAAACTAGAGTTGTAGATTGGAAACTTGTATGATGTGAAGTAGACCCAGGGGGCATAGGATTCATTAGTGGCTTCTGTCAAGATAGCATGTATTACGGTGGGTGAACAAATTACTACCGATCAGTTGATAGAAAAGCGCATAGTTATGATGATATCTAAGACAATGATCATGAATATAGGCATCACGTCCGTGTCAAGTAGATCGAAACAATTCTGCATCTACTACTATTACTCCACACATGGACCACTATCTAGCATGCTTCTAGAGTATTAAATTCATAAGAACAGAGTAACACATTACGCAAGATGACATGATGTAGAGGGATAAATTCAAGCAATATGATATAAACCACATCTTTTTATCCTCGATGGCAACAATACAATACGTGTCGGTTCCCTTTCTGTCACTGGGATCGAGCACCACAAGACTGAACCCAAAGCTAAGCACTTCTCCCATTGCAAGAAAGATCAATCTAGTAGGCCAACCAAACTGATAATTCGAAGAGACTTGCAAAGATATCAAATCATGCATATAAGAATTCAGAGAAGAATCAAATAATATTCACAGATAATTAAGTTCATAAACCCACAATTCATCGGATCTCGGCAAACACACCGCAAAAAGAGTTACATCAAATAGATCTCCAAGAAGATCAAGGAGAACTTTGTATTCAAATCCAAAGAGAGAGAACAAGCCATCTAGCTAATAACTATGGACCCGAAGGTCTGTGGTAAACTACTCACACATCATCAGAGAATCTATGGTATTGATGTAGAAGACCTCCGTGATCGAATCCCCCTACGGTAGATCATCGGAAAAGGCCCCAAGATGGGATCTCACGGGTACAGAAGCTTGCGGAGGTGGAAAATGTGTTTCGTGGCTCCCCCCGAAGGTTTCAGGGTATAAGAGTATATATAGGCGAAAGAAATAGGTCGGTGGAGCTGCGAGGGGCCCACGAGGGTGGGGGCGCGCCTGGCCCCTGGGCGCGCCCTCCTACCTCGTGGCCGCCTCGCTGCTTCCTTGACGTCCACTCCAAGTCTCCTGGATCACGATTGTTCCAAAAAGATCCTCGCGAAGGTTTCATTCCGTTTGGATTTCGTTTGATATTCCTTTTCTGCGAAACACTGAAATAGGCAAAAAACAACAATTTGCACTGGGCTTTCGGTTAATAGGTTAGTCCCAAACATAATATAAAAAGGTATATTAAAGCCCATTAAACATCCAAAAAAGATAATATAATAGCATGGAACAATAAAAAATTATAGATACGTTGGAGATGTATCAAGCATCCCAAGCTTAATTCTTGCTCATCCTCAAGTAGGTAAATGATAAAAATAGAATTTTTGATGTGGAATGCTCACTAACATAATTTTCAATGTAATTCTCTTTATTGTGGCATGAATATTCAGATCCAAAAGATTCAATACAAAAGTTTAATATTGACATAAAAACAATAATACTTCAAGCATACTAACCAAGTAATTATGTCTTCTCAAAATAACATGGCCAAAGAAAGCTATCCCTACAGAATCATATAGTCTGGCTATGCTCTATCTTCATCACACAAAATATTTAAATCATGCACAACCCCGATGACAAGCCAAGCAATTGTTTCATACTTTTGATGTTCTCAAACTTTTTGATCTTCACGCAATACATGAGTGTGAGCCATGGATATAGCACTATAGGTGGAATAGAATGGTGGTTGTGGAGAAGACAAAATGGAGAAGATAGTCTCACATCAACTAGGCGTATTAACGGGCTATGGAGATGCCCATCAATAGATATTAATGTGAGTGAGTAGGGATTGCCATGCAACGGATGCACTAGAGCTATGAATGTATGAAAGCTCAACAAAAAAAACTAAGTGGGTGTGCATCGAACTTGCTTGCTCATGAAGACCTAGGGAATTTTGAGAAGCCCATCATTGGAATATACAAGCCAAGTTTTATAATGAAAAATTCCCACCAGTATATGAAAGTGACAACATAAGAGACTCTCTATCATGAAGATCATGGTGCTACTTTGAAGCACAAGTGTGGACAAAGGATAGTAGCATTGCCCCTTCTTTCTTTTTCTCTCATTTTTTTTATTTGGGCCTTTTCTTTTTTCTTTTTTATGGCCTCTTTTCCTTTTCTTTTTTCCTTATTTTTGGTCCGGAGTCTCATCCCGACTTGTGGGGGAATCATAGTCTCCATCATCCTTTCCTCACTGGGACAATGCTCTAATAATGATGACCATCACACTTTTATTTACTTACAACTCAAGAATTACAACTCGATACTTAGAACAAAATATGACTCTACGTGAATGCCTCCAGCGGTGTACCAGGATGTGCAATGAATCAAGAGTGACATGTATGAAAAATTATGAATGGTGGCTTTGCCACAAATACGATGTCAACTACATGATCATGCAAAGCAATATGACAATGATGGAGTGTGTCATAATAAAATAAATGATGGGAAGTTGCATGGCAATATATCTCAGAATGGCTATGGAAATTCCATAATAGGTAGGTATGGTGGCTGTTTTGAGGAAGGTAAATGGTGGGTTTATGGTACCGGTGAAAGTTGCGCGGTACTAGAGAGGCTAGCAATGGTGGAAGGGTGAGAGTGCGTATAATCCATGGACTCAACATTAGTCATAAAGAACTCACATACTTATTGCAAAAATCTATTTGTTATTGAAACAAAGTATTACGCGCATGCTCCTAGTGGGATAGATTGGTAGGAAAAGACCATCGCTCGTCCCCGACCTCCACTCATAAAGAAGACAATCAAAAAATAAATCATGCTCCGACTTCATCACATAACGGTTCACGATACGTGCATGCTACAGGAATCACAAACTTTAACACAAGTATCTATCAATTTCACAACTACTCAACTAGCATGACTCTAATATCAGCATCTTCATATCTCAAAGCAATCATAAAGAATCAGAGTTCTCATAGTATTCAATGCACTTGATATGAAAGTTTTTTATCACACCCATCTTGAATGCCTATCATATTAGGACTAATTTCATAACCAAAGCAAATTACCATGTTGTTCTAAAAGACTCTCAAAATAATATAAGTGAAGCATGATACATCAATAATTTCTACAAAATAAAACCACCACCGTGCTCTAAAAAATATAAGTGAAGCACTAGAGCAAAATTATCTACCACCAAAGATATAAGTGAAGCACATAGAGTATTCTAATAAATTCCAATTCATGTGTGTCTCTCCCAAAAGGGTGTGTATAATAAGGATGATTGTGGTAAAATAAAAAGCAAAGACTCAAATCATGCAAGACGCTCCAAGAAAAACACATATCATGTGGTGAATAAAAAATAAAGCCTCAAGTAAAGTTATCGATAGACGAAGACGAAAGAGGTAATGCCTTCCAGGGCATCCCCAAGCTTACGCTTTGGGTTATCCTTGGATTTTACCTTGGGGTGCCTAGGGAATCCCCAAGCTTAGGCTCTTTCCACTCCTTGTTCCAAAATCCATCAAATCTTTACCCAAACACTTGAAAACTTCACAACACAAACTCAACAGAAAATCTCATGAGCTCCGTTAGTATAAGAAAACAAATCACCATTTAACGTACTGTAATGAACTCATTCTTTATTTATATTGGTGTTAAGACTACTATATTCCAACTTCTCTATGGTTCATACCCCCGATACTAGCAATAGATTCATCAAAATAAGCAAACAACACACGAAAAACAGAATCTGTCAAAAATAGAACAGTCTGTAGTAATATGTAGCTTTCGAATACTTCTGTAACTCCAAAAATTCTAACAAATGAGGATGACCTAACTAAGTTTTATATTGATCTGCTCCAGTTGGAATAAGTATTTTATCGCTCTCTGGTAAAAAATGAAAATTATTCTCGTGAGCGGATACTTTCTGTTTTTTCAGCAAGATCAAATAACAATCACCCAAGAAGATCCTAAAGGCTTTACTTGGCACAAACACTAATTAAAACATAAGAAAACACAATCATAACAAAGGATAGATGATTTATTTATTACTAAACAGGAACAAAAAGTAAAGAACAAAAATAAAATTGGGTTGCCTCCCAAGAAGCGCGACCGTTTAATGCCCCTAGCTAGGCATTGATAATTTCAATGATGCTCACATGAAAGACAAGAATTGAAGAACAAAGAGAGCATCATGAAACACGTGACAAACACATCTAAGTCTGACATACTTCCTATGCATAGGCATCTTATAGGTAAAAAAATTATCATAGCAAGCAAAAACTAGCATATGCAAGGAAGCAAAAAGAAACAATAGCAATCTCAACATAACGAGAGGTAATTTAGTAACATGAAAATTTATACAATCATATTTTCCTCTCTCATAATAATTACATGTGGGGTCATAAGATAATTCAACAAAATAGCTATCACATAAAATATTTTCAACACGATCCACATGCATGCAAAGTTGACACTCTTCCAAAATAGTGGGATTAACATTAACTAAAGTCATGACCTCTGCGAACCCACTTTTATCAAAAACTTCATAAGATTGAACATTATTCAAATATGTGGGGTCTAGAGTTGACACTCTTCCAAACCCACTTTCAATATTATTGGAAACTTTATTATCAATCTCATATTCATCATGGGGCTTAAATAAATTTTCGAGATCACAAGAAAAATCACCCCAATCATGATCATTGCAACAAGTAGTAGACATAGCAAAATTAGCATCCCCAAGCTTAGGGTTTTGCATATCATTAACACAATTGACATTAATAGAATTTATAATAACATCATTGCAATCATGTTTCTTATTCAAAGATCTATCGCGAATCATTTTATAACTTTCCTCTTTCAACACTTCATCACAATTTCTAGATTCATGAATTTCAAGAAAAAACCTCAGAAAGATAATCTAGTGCACTCAACTCACTAGCAATTGGTTCATCATAATTGGATCTTTTAAAAAGATTAGCAATAGGATGAGGATCCATAACAATAGATATTTAGCAAGCGAAGATGCAAGCTAATAGAAGGCACATGGTCACACGAGAAAACAGAAGGACGCACGGAAGCAGGCGAATAAAACGACAAAGTTTAAGTGGGGGAGAGGAAATCGAGAGGCACATGGAAAATAATGTAATGTGCTGGAGAAGAGTTTATGATGGGTACTTGGTATGTCTTGACTTGAGCGTAGATCTCCCCGGCAATGGTGCCAGAAATCCTTCTTGCTACCTCTTGAGCATGCGTTGGTTTTCTCTTGAAGAGGAAAGAGTGATGCAGCAAAGTAGCGTAAGTATTTCCCTCAGTTTTTGAGAACCAAGGTATCAATCTAGTAAGAGACTACACGCAAATCCCCTAGTACCTGCACAAACAAACAATAACCTCGCAAGCAACGCGATAAAGGGGTTGTCAATCCCTTCACGGTCACTAACGAGAGCGAGATCTGATAGAGATAATAAGATACATATTTTTGGTATTTTTCTAATATAGATTGCAAAATAAAGATTGCAAAATCGATAGTAAACTAGAATTGTAGATTGGAAACTTATATGATGTAACGTAGACCCGAGGGCCATAGGTTTCACTAGTGGCTTCTCTCAATATAGCATGTATTACGGTGGGTGAACAAATTACTGCCGAGCAATTGATAGAAAAGCGCATAGATATGATGATATCTAAGGCAATGATCATGATTATAGGCATCACGTCCGTGTCAAATAGACCAAAACGATTATGCATCTACTACTATTACTCCACACATCGACCGCTATCCAGCATGCATCTAGAGTATTAAGTTCATAAGAACAGAGTAACGCATTAGGCAAGATGACATGATGTAGAGGGATAAACTCAAGAAATATGATATAAATCCCATCTTTTTATCCTCGATGGCAACAATACAATAAGTGTCGGTTCCCTTTCTGTCACTGGGATCGAGCACCGCAAGATTGAACCCAAAGCTAAGCACTTCTCCCATTGCAAGAAATACCAATCTAGTAGGGCAAACCAAACTGATAATTCGAAGAGACTTGCAAAGATATGAAATCATGCATATAAGAATTCAGAGAAGAATCAAATAATATTCATAGATAATCAAGTTCATAAACCCACAATTCATCGGATCTCGGCAAACACACCGCAAATAGAGTTACATCGAATAGATCTCCAAGAAGATCGGGGAGAACTTTGTATTGACATCCAAAGAGAGAGAAGAAGCCATCTAGCTAATAACTATGGACCCGAAGGTCTGTGGTAAACTACTCACACATCATCGGAGAGGCCATGGTGTTGATGTAGAATCCCTCCGTGATCGAATCCCCCTCCGGCAGATCGCCGGAAAAGGCCCCAAGATGGGATCTCATGGGTACATAAGGTTGCAGCAGTGGAAAAGGTGTTTCATGGCTTGCCCCAAAGGTTTCAGGGTATAAGAGTATATATAGGTGAATGAAATAGGTCGGTGGAGCTGCGAGGGGCCCACGAGGGTGGGGAGCGTGCCATCCTACCTCGTGGCCGCCTCGCTACTTCCTTAACGTCCATTCCAAGTCTCCTGGATCACGTTTGTTCGAAAAAAGATCCCCGCAAAGGTTTCATTCCGTTTGGATTCTGTTTGATATTCCATTTGTACGAAACACTGAAATAGGCAAAAAAAATCACAATTTGCACTACGCTTTCGGTTAATAGGTTAGTCCCAAAAATAATATAAAGGTATATTAAAGCCCATAAAACATCCAAAAAAGATAATATAATAGCATGGAACAATAAAAAATTATAGATACGTTTTAGACGTATCAATTGTGTTCGACGTGGTCAAGCTTCCGTTGTTGTACAATGGCATAGTCGGGCGACCTGCCCTGGCAAATTTCATGGCAACATCCCACTATGCCTACAACACTTTGAAGATGCCAGTACAAATGGGCGTCATTTCTATCCCGTCAGACAAGAAAGACACATTTATACGCGTGGATAAGATGTCCCGGGAGGTGGCCACTGCCGAGGCTGCGGAAGCCGCAATCCCCGCTAAGGAAAACAAACAAGGGAGAAAAGCTAGCAAGGATACCAGCAAGGAATATGGGAAGCGTTCTTCTTCGGAGTGCGCTGCACCTGTCGATGACTTGCCGGAAAGTTCGACTAGCAAGAGATCAAAGGTTGCTGCGCCTGCTGTGAACAAGGTCCCGGCAGGGATGGTTGGTGTAGGATCAAAAGTATGTCTAGAGGGGGTGATTAGACTACTTGACCAAATAAAAATCATCCTTTTTCACAATTTGAAGTATTGGCAGATTTTAGCAACTTAGCACAAGTCAAGCAATCAACCTACACATGCAATTCTAAGAGTATAGCAGCGGAATGTAAAACATTTGCATATGAAGGTAAAGAGAGGAGTTTGGAGGGAGCAAACACAATGTAGACACGGAGATTTTTGGCGTGGTTCCGATAGGTGTTGCTATCGTACATCCACGTTGAAGGAGACTTCAAGCCACGAAGGGTAACAATTGCGCGAGTCCACGGAGGGCTCCACGAAAGGTCCATGAAGAAGCAACCTTGTCTATCCCACCATGGCCATCGCCCACGAAGGACTTGCCTCACTAGGGTATATCTTCACGAAGTAAGCGATCACCTTGCCCGTACAAACTCCTTGGTTCAACTCCACAATCTTGTCGGACGCTCCCATGTGACACCTAACCAATCTAGGAGACACCACTCTCCAAAAGGTAATAGATGGTGTGTTGATGATGAACTCCTTGCTCTTGTGCGTCAAATGATAGTCTCCCCAACACTCAACTCTCTCTCTCTCTCTCTCACTAATTTGGATTTGGTGGAAAGATGATTTGAGTAGAAAGCATCTTGGGGAAGGCTTGAGATCAAGATTCATATGGTTGGAATGGAATATCTTGGTCTCAACACATGAGTAGGTGGTTGTCTCTCAGAAAATGAATGCTGAAATCTAGGCACGTTCTGATCTCTCTCCTTACTAATGAAGGAAGGGTGGAGGGGTATATATAGCCTCCACACAAAATCTAACCGTTACACACAATTCACCATACTCGGTGGGACCGAATCAGAAAACTCGGTCAAACCGATTTAGTTCAAAATGTGAATGTTAGGCTTTTCGGTGGACCGACATGTCAACTCGGTGGGACCGATTCTATTAGGGTTGGGCATAATGTAATCTTGGTGAGACCGATTACACAAACTCAGTGGGACCGATTTTGGTAATAAGCTAAGCAGAGAGTTGGTCAGGCAAACTCGGTGGGACCGAATCGCTCATTTTAGTGAGACCAAAACATTATGAAAGGGAAACATAGAGTTTGCATTGCGAACTCGGTGGGACCGATCACTCATCTCGGTTGAACCAAAACATTACAAAGGGAAACAAAGAGTTCGCAATCCCATCTCAGTGAGACCAAGATCCCTATCGGTGAGACCGATATGAGTAGGGTTTCTGGCAGTGGCTATGTCAAGTGAACTCGGTGGCGCCGGATTGAACATTTCGGTGGGGCCGAGTTTGACTTTTGGTTTGGAACATATGTGGATATGAGAAAGTGGTTGAGGGTTTTTGGAGCATATAACTATGCATTTTGAGCAAGTCATTAAGTAACACATCATCCCCTTTTAATAGTATTGGCTTTTGCCATGGACTCAATGTGATCTTGGATCACTAAAATGAAAATGTAGAGTCTTGAGCTTGAGCCAATGTGTGTCCTTAGCATTTTGAGGGATCCACATTCTTAATCCATGCCATGCCAATCATTGAACTTTCTGATATGATCATCTTGATATGGTATTAGTTCAATGAGCTATATGTTGTTAGTAATTACCATAACCACCCAAGGATAGTTGCACTTTCAATCTCCCCCTTTTTGGTAATTGATGACAGCATATAGATCAAAGCTTCGACAAATGATAATAAGATTTAAATACATCATCGCTTTGAGAAGTATGTGATAAGGAAGAGCTCCCCCTAAATTTGTGCACTATTTAAGATTTGCTTTTGAATGCAAATGCACAATCGATTAGGATCATGGGTCACTCTTCCATGTCACATACATCTTGGTGGAGCGCTCAAAATGATATGAATTAAAACATGCAGTCATCACCAAGCAAAGTGAATGATCATATAAGGATATGAAGGATAATGTCATCCAAGCAAACGTTAAAGTATGATATGATCAAACACATGATCATACAAGTATCTCACACAGACATAAAGTATCAAACGAGCACACACACAAGTTCAACTAAAAAGCAGGAAAGCAAGAGAGACAAAGCAGCAAAACACTCTCTTTCGAAGCCTATGATCTATACATTTCTCCCCCTTTGGCAACAAGTTACCAAAAAGTTCGAAAATGCATAGTGCTATGTGTCTCTCTGGCTTGGTCTTCGGGAGGTGGTGTAGATAGAACTCCAAGGATGAAGGCATCAGTGGATGATGTTGGAGCTGGTGGAGTAGGTGCTAGAGGTGGCACTGAAGTCATTGCTAGTGTAGATGAAGTGGCTCTTGTATCTGATACTGGCACTGCAGCTGACCTCTAACTCCTTGGCACTCGCTGAAAAGCATCTGTAGTTGCCTTCCTTCTCTTCTCCTCAGCTTCCTCCTGGAGCTGCTCGACCGCAGTCTGTATCTCAGTCACCTTGAGGTCAAGATCATATAACTTTGTCTCAACGATCCTTTCCAAGCTCTCCTGATTCTGAGTCAGGGTGGCCAAGCACTTCTCAATCCTCAATGTTGCTTGTATCAGATAACCAAATTGATCTTGTTTGCTCTTTAAGAACACCTGAGATGCGTCCTTAGCACTTGGCATCCTTACAGCCTTTCTGCCTTTGCCTTAGCTCTCTTCTCTTGTGCTTGTGCTGATGAAGGTTCATTCTCATTCATCGCAACTACGTTATCCTCAAATTCTGGGTGCAAAGGTATGTGCTCCTTGTCCAACAGGTAAGTGCGTGTGCCCATCTTGGAGTTGATGAGCACCTGAATATGTGGAGCATACCCACAAGATCTTTTCTGATCAGCTGCAGTCCTCTTGATTGTCTCAACAATCAGACTCATGACCTTGAATTTTCGAGGGTCATCAAATATTTGCAGCAGGTGGATTGAATGTCCTCTTATCATCTTGTGATCTCCAGATTTGGGTAACACAGTATGCCTCTGGATAGTGTTGATTGTAGGCAGACCAGACAATAGATAATGCACAAATCTAAGCTCGTGTGTCTCCAAAGCTTTGCCGGAGATCTCCTTGTACATGTTTTCCATTGAGTTGTGGTCCTTCTTCTTCTAGGAATACACATCCAAATCATCCTCATGTTCTTCTGGGGCATTGATCAACTTTGCCCACTCATCAACAGTTGATTGGTACCTTGTACCCTCAGACATCCACACGATTTTGCCATCTGGATAGAACTGCATAACAAGCTCATCATTCCATTTGGTCAACTCTTGACCCACAAACTCATCAACTCCACAAGCTTTGAAGCTTTCATGTACACCTGGGAAATAGTCTTCATTCTTGTCAATGAATTCCCAATCGACCCATTTCATATCATAGAAAATTGGCTTCTTATCAAGCAGAATGGTCTCATAGAAATCTTGTTGTTCCTTGGTGTGGAACCTATAGTCCACGACAGTCCTCCTCCTCACATCATAGGGGTCAGACTGTCTCCAAAGTCTCAATCCTGCATCCTTCCCGATGTTCATGTCCTCTGCCACTGGATGAGTGTCATTGTGGTCTGGAATCTTTGGTTTCAGTTTTCTTAGCACTTGGGCTTCTGCATCTTCTTCTTGAACATCAGGCACTGGGGCCTTGTTCTTTTCTTCAGCTAGGATGTTCCTGGTGCTTCTTTTGGGCCTAGAAGGCTTCTGAGCAGCAGCATTGGGAGAAGCGTTGGGCTTTGATGGAGCATCCCCTGACTTGATTGCATCTCGCATGAGCTTATGGAACTTGGGTGCTGGTGCAGCATCCTCTCCCTCTTCATCTTCTTCTAGATCCCTCATTATGGAGGATCTACCAAGGACTCTGGCAGTGGTCTTTTTGACCCTCTCCTTCGTCTTCTTTCCCTCTCTAGCAGCCTCTTTAGTTGGCTTAGAGGTTTCAGCAGTTGAGGCCCTGGCCTTAGACATTGGAATTCTTTTTGCAGGTGCCTTCTTATTCAACCCTGGCTTAGTTGTTGTAGCAGTACCATACTCTTTCTTCAACACCTTCTTTTTTGAGCTAATTTCCTCCTCAACAGCCACATAGTCCTCATCTTTAGAGTCTGAGCTTTCCTTCCTCCTTGTCCTGGTGGCTGCCTTTGGCAAGTTACTGGGAGTAGTGCTCCTGCTTGCCATCATCTGAGGTGCTTGAGGGACTAGTGCCCTCACTCAATTGCACTTGCTCTTTAGATTTGTTTTTGCTATCACTCTGGTCAGACATCTTGCAAAGAACACAGACATCAAATGTAATGCCCACGATGCGGCTTTATCTCCCGCATGTGGAGGCACGACTTAGAGGCATAACTGCATGGTGGTTTTGTGCCAAGAGGGGTAGTCTTCACACAATCCCATGTAATGAATAAGAAAGGGATAAAGAGTTGGCTTACAATCACCACTTCACTCAAATAACAAGTTAAACATACATCATCTAGAGTTCAATTAAGGTCCAGCTACGAAACCAAAATAAAAGAGACAACCCCAAATGCTAGATCCTCGATCGTCGCAAACGGGCTCCACTACTGATCATCAGGAAACAAAACATAGTAACAACCAAGGTCCTCGTCGAACTCCTACTTGAGTTCGGTAGCGTCACCTGCACTGGTATCATCGACACCTGCAACTATTTGGAAGTATCCGTGAGTCACGAGGACTCAGCAATCTCACACCCGCGAGATGAACACTATTTAAGCTTATGGGTAGGATAAGGTAATGAGGTGGAGCTGCAGCAAGCGCTAAGCAAATATGGTGGCTAACATATGCAAATAAGAGTAATATGAGAAGCTACGCATCGGTCGTGAAGCTAGAAGTGATCCTGAAGCTACTTACGTTCAAACATAACCCAAGACCATGTTCACTTCCCGGACTCCGCCGAAAAGAGACCATCACGGCTACACACGCGGTTGGTTCATTTTAATTAAGTGAAGTGTCAAGTCTCTACAACTGGATATTAACAAATTCCCATCTGCCACATAACCGCGGGCATGTTCCTAGTATAAATACTCCTTCCCCCACTACTCTTTGGCAATTTGATTTCAGCATAGGTTAGCTAAGTGCAACCAGAATATTGTTTGAGAGTTCACTTCCTCCTTAACTCTTGTAATCTTGCCTTGTGAGAGGGTAAACTCACTTTGTGATTTTACAACAGCAGCCGTTGAGGCGGTGACCAGTTCGTTATTCCAACTTCGTGCATGGTTGCGTGGATTGGAACTAAGAGTGTGGTTGGGCGAATACTTGTCGCTGGTTGTTGCATTTGCAATAGTTAGCTTCGGTCACGTCAGGTTGCACTAGTTATCCTTTACCCAAAAGTGTTGTTGGTTGGGATCGAGGGTTTCCTTCGTACCCTTCAGGTGGAGTTGATTCGCAACATAGAGCCGATCCTCCGTGAAGATTGGGCAACCCTGTATCATCTTGGCATCAGAGCTTCGGTTGACATGGTAGGATCTTGTATCCCTAGTTTAGTTCGTGTTCTTGTTCATCCTAGAAGTCCAGAAAATAGCCCCACAAAAAAATCCCTTTACCTAGCCCTTTGCAGCCTTTAATCTATTATTTGGTGAGTTTTATCAAGTTCTTGTCCACTAGATCTTTGTTTTTAGTTGCTGAGTTTCCCCCCAATCCAATCTTGTGTGTTTGTGTTCATTTTCATGCACAGATTTCACATCTACATCCTCCACCAAATCCTGCATATCTTTGTCATCCGGAGTCCATTCTGAGTGTTTTTGTGCATTTTGAAAAGCCCGCACTGTGTGCTCTCCATTCATCCTTGTTAGATTTGATTCCCATCGTCTTTTCCACCCAGTAAAATCAGATCAGTTCGTGTGTGTTTGCTGCCAAAGTTTCAGCTGCATGTTCTTGTTGGTTGACTTCATCTATTGTGATTTTCGTGATTCCCCCAAAGTGTGTGTTCAGATCCAAGTCCCTTGTTAAAAGTTTGTCAAAAAAAGAGCAAAAACAAAAGGCAAAAAAAAGAGATCTGCCTAAAGAAAGAAAGTGTGTGCAAGAAGCAAAGGAGAGAAAACTTGGGACTGTTCTTCACTTATATCTTGAGAAATCCATGTTTGTGTTGTGAGCTGAAACGTGTCAAGTGTGCAAAGTCTTCAATCCTTTCTTGTAGCAAATCTGATTCCTTGGCGAGAGTTGCATGTACCTCACGTATATCTCATTCAGCAACTAAATGCATTAGAATCTTGTGTGGATGATTACTTGGTTCAACAATATCTAGATTGCAGATTAGTGCACCTTTTGCTACATATATACCCCACCCAAACTCCACCAAACATCCCCGCATGTGCAACCCTAGACTTGTATTTGCTTGATTATCACTCTTTGTATACCAACCACCGACACCACGGTTGAGCATGATTCTGCTCTCATTTGGAAGTTACATGAGCTTCGGTTGGTAAGTGAGGTGAGCTTGAGTTGTTACCCACATATATGCTTCTAGTACTATAAGGCTTTTGGAGAACTAACCATGGAAGGTGAAGAAAACGAGTATGATGTTGAAGGAAATGGGCATCTCAATCAGCCCGTCACACGGTTTCACTTCAACGCATTACGTGACCATCTACGCCGAGAGTTCAGAAATAGCCTTGACCCAACTGAAGAGAAGCAAGACAAGTTGTCGAGAGATTTGCAGCAACTTATGGGTAATGTTGATGAGCAACTCACTCAGAACATGGCAGCCCTGAGGACTGGTATCGTTGTTGATATTGTGCAAGAGCTTCGTCAGAACCGAGAAGATGCAAGTGTCCATGGTGAAGAACAAAATGTAACTGATGGGGAAGGTGCTGCCTCCAAAGCACAAGCTAGAAGAAACCGTGCTCCTGCTCCCCATGCCATGAGACCTCCCGGTCCCGGACGTGGAAAGGATCATGGTAATGGACGTGGTCATCATGAAGTTGCTGCTGGTCGTGGTCTTAGAGGAGGCCACCGAAGACCAAATCTGCACCATGAAGGTAGTGGAGATGAGTTTGATGAAGATGAAGAAGGCATGCACCAGAATGACAGATTTCATCATCGTAGAAACTATGGTCGTGGACGGCAGGAGGAGGAGAGGTTTGGAAAGCTGAAGTTTACCATGCCCAAGTTTGATGGTGGATCTGATCCAGAAAGTTATCTCACATGGGAATTGAAAGTTGACAAGATTTTCCGCATGCGCAACTACTCTGAAGAGAAGAAATTAGCAATGGCCTCACTTGAGTTTGAAGACTATGCTCTAATTTGGTGGGAGCAAGTTCAGATTCAGCGAGAAGAAGAAGGAGAGCCTGCTGTTGCTACATGGACAGAAATGAAAAGAGAGATGAGGGCAAGATTTGTCCCAAGGCATTATAGACGTGAAATCTTTGATAAGCTCCAGAATTTGAGGCAATGAAAGTTATCAGTTGAGGAGTATCATAAGGAGATGGAGAAGGCAATGATAAGAGCCAACATACATGAAGATGAGGAGCAGTCCATGGCAAGGTTCCTCTATGGGCTGAATCCTAATGTTAAACGAGTGGTTGATTTGCAGCCATATCGTAATGTAGTAGAGCTGGTACATCTTGCTTCTAAGGCTGAACGTCAATTGCAAGAAGACTCGAAGCAAAATAGAACTACGTCCTTCACAGCTCGAGCTACATCAAGTTGGAGTAAGTTTATACCTCAATTCAACGTTGTCGAGGTATTATGACTAGTTCTGGTGGTGGAAATCAGCCCCATGCACGTGCAGCCACGAGCAGAAAGGATGCATCAAATTTGAAGGAGAAGGATGCATCAAATTTGAAGCAGAAGGGGTATATATGTGCAGCGATGCATCATATGCCACAAAGCTAAGTCTAAACTGAACTCCCATGGTTTATATACTCCCCTGCCTGTTCCAAATGCTCCTTGGGAAGATATTAGCATGGATTTTGTTTTAGGACTGCCTAGGACTAAGAGGGGGAGGGATTCAGTTTCTGTTGTGGTTGATAGGTTCTCAAAAATGGCACACTTCATTCCATGCCACAAGAACGACGATGCTTCACATGTTGCTGATTTGTTTTTCAGGGAAGTTGTTCGCTTGCATGGAATGCCAAGGACTATTGTTTCGGATCGAGATGTGAAGTTCATGAGCTACTTTTGGAAAACATTGTGGGCAAAATTAGGAACCAAGTTGCTATTTTCAACAACGTGTCACCCCCAAACTGATGGGCAAACAGAGGTAGTGAACCGCACACTCTCAGCCTTGCTGCGTACAATGATCAAGAAGAATTTGAAGGAGTGGGAAGAGTGTTTGCCGCACGTGGAGTTTGCTTACAATCGGGCAATTCACTCTACCACAAACATGTGCGCGTTTGAGGTGGTATATGGATTCAAACCACTTGCACCAATTGACTTGCTGCCACTTCCATTGCAAGAGAGATGTAACATGGAGGCTTCCAAGCGTGCCGCATATGTGAAGAAGATTCATGAGAAGACCAGAGAAGATATAGAAAGGAAGTCCAAGTACTATGCTGCTAAGGCAAACAAAAATCGCAAGAAGGTAACTTTTGAGCCCGGAGATCTGGTTTGGATACATTTGCGCAAAGATCAGTTCCTAGAGAAGCGCAAATCCAAGCTAATGCCTCGTGGAGATGGGCCGTTCAAAGTCTTGGCCAAGATCAATGACAATGCTTACAAAATCGAGCTTCCTGAAGACTATGCTGTGAGTCCAACTTTCAACGTTGCTGATTTGTCTCCATGCTTCGATCAAGAGGGTCAAGAGTCGAGGACGACTCCTTTTGAAGAGGGGGAGGATGATGAGGACATCCCAGGTTCACCTTGTTTATCATCTTCTCCTGATGATAAATCTTAGCCATCAAGTGAAGCTTCTACAAAGAAGATCTATTTGGGTCCCATGACAAGAAGCCATGCCAAACAAATAGCACAAGAGGTGAACGAACTCCTAGCTTATCATAATTCAAATGATGATGAGAACTTTATACTGCCTAAATCTCGTGCGCTGAATTTACTTAGGTACAATGTCGAGGACAACCAACAACATTCAGCACATGAAGAACCAAGTTTTGGAGCCCATTCAACAAGTTTAAAGAGAACAAGTTTCAACTCTGATGAAAGCCTTGTTTTGGTGACAAGCACAACTAGTTACACCGCAAGGAAGAATAGCAAGCCATCTCAACACTCTATTGTTACATGTGTAGTTCCAGAATTCGTCCCAGAACTTGCTGAATCATGCAACGCAAATATATGAGCATCCAACATGTGTGGGAGTACAAAATGGAGAGCATATGAAGTCTACTTTCAGGAAAATCAAACGGTGCATCATTTGGAGTCCTGAGTCAAAGGATATGAGAGTTCCAATGCAAGCTGTCCAGGGCATTAATTGCTGCGCCAGGCTCCATGAGTTTGCTCCCTTGACCAGCTGGTTAGCACGAATTTGAGCCCCTCTTTTGGCCTGGTTTCACACCTAAACTAGGAGGGCTGTTCCTAGTATAAATACTCCTTCCCCCACTTTAGCCACAATTCTTTGGCAATTTGATTTCAGCATAGGTTAGCTAAGTGCAACCAGAATATTGTTTGAGAGTTCACTTCCTCATTAACTCTTGTAATCTTGCCTTGTGAGAGGGTAAACTCACTTTGTGATTTTACAACAGCAGCCGTTGAGGCGGCGACCAGTTCGTGCTTCCAACTTCGTGCGTGGTTGCGTGGATTGGAACTAAGAGTGTGGTTGGGCGAATACTTGTCGCTGGTTGTTGCATTTGTAATAGTTAGCTTTGGTCTCGTCAGGTTGCACTAGTTATCCTTTACCCGACAACATTGTTGATTGGGATCGAGGGTTTCCTTCATACCCTTCAGGTGGCATTGATTCGCAACATAGAGACTATCCTCCGTGAAGATTGGGCAACCCCGTATCATCATGGTTTGGGGGTTCTCAAAAGAGAAGGATATCACCTTGAAAGCATGTTCTTATGCGTCCTTCACAATGCCAAAGTACAAGCAAGTGTGATGTAGAATCGTCGTGGTAGAAGGTGGTTCGCTCTCAAGGGCTCGGACTGTCAACTCACGTGAGATGGAAGTTGACATGAAGTCCAAGTATCCTACACATGCACACAACAAAAGAAAGAACGTATGTGCATGGTAGATAAACACAACATCCATCATGATGGTTCTCTTCTCTTGCACATAACCATTAGAAGCACAAGTGCGTGAAGAATATGATGCAACAATGGCAATATTCATGGCACTAGGTATATGGTGCAAAGAGGTAAGACAAGCATGCTTCACAAGGAATATGTCAAAATCTCCAATTATATGTGAGAATGCTATGGGGGCAAACTCATTATCAAGACTAAGGGCATTGTTGCACTCAATACATGTCAAATCATTTAGCATGAGAGAGGCAACACATGGAGATAAATGACAAGAAGCAATAACAATCATGTGCAAAGCATGGTAATGGTTGTCATCAACCGCATGAAAGGAGCAAGTATGAATCATTGGTGATGCAACAAGGCAAGCAAGCATAGTAATCAAGTCGTGCAAGATAGTGGAGCGAAGATGCAACACACTAGAGTAAATCATGGCAATCATGTCATGTGAGCAAATAATAAGCATAGGCAATGCACATGGCATATCGCAAGAACGAACACAAAGCAAGATGAAAGTATCATCATAGGTATGGTGCACAAAGCAATCATGGCAATAACAAACAATATCTCCACCACGCTTGCAAATACACATACAAGTATGAGAATCAATCATCATGTGTAAAGCAAAGCATGGGTCACAAATGCATGGAAAAATCATAGGAATAAGCATATCATGCAAAGTGAACATGGCAAGATGGGATATGATATGTAATGGACAATAACCCATAACCATGTGAGAGACAAGTAGAAAAGATGCGCGTAGTCGTTGCACGAAGAGAACAGTGGTAAGGATAGTCCACGGGATCCCAAATCGTCGTTGCTCTCAAGAGCTCACTTCGTCAACTCTTGGGATTGAGAGGTTGACGAGTATACGTGAGTACCTACACAAAAAAAAGACAAAGGGAAAATTGTGTGTGCGTGGTAGATGTACACATCATCCATCATGATGTGTATGTGCACGTGAGAGTTAGAATCGCTCAAAGAAATTTGATGCATGGTATAAGAATATGTCATCCATCATGAAAGAATAGTTATTGTGTATGACATGATGGGGATGCAAATTGAGCATACAAGTATAAGGATCATGCAATGGATGGAATGAATCAAAATCTCCTAAAATGTATGAGGAAACTATGGGGGTCCACCTGCAACATATATCTGCAACCAGTCCGAGTTCCACCAGATTCATCACCGCCACCAGTCCGAGTTCCACCAGATTCATCTCCGCCACCAGTCCTAGTCCAAGTCCAGTATTTTGTTACTCTGTTTTGGATTTCCAGATCATGCGATTCTCCGAGTCGTGATAGAGTAGGACTCCCAAACTTTCGTGCTACCCGCAGAAGAAAAATATTTCCAAACTCAAAAAAACTAAGTTTGGAAAATTCTGGCTTGGCAGTTTTTGGACCATTTGTAGACTTTTTCGGGAAAAAATGTTGTGGAGCAAAAAAACAAAAGAGGAAAAAAATGTGCAAAAAAAGTGAAAAAAAGAGAAAAAAATTCATAGTGTGCTCCTCCCTTGTTTATGTGCAGCGTCATGATTTTGTTTGTGTTCTAGGCTCGCGTCTCTAGCACGGTCTAGCCTAGGACCAGCACAGTACCATCATTGAGCGTTTATTCAACTTTGCGTCTCTGAATTGATTATTGCTGACCCTTTTTGCTACCATATTATAAGCCTTCCCAGCTCCACATACATCTATGTCATGCGTTTGACTCTCCCTGGTAATCGCTCTATCCAAGCTTTGAGAGTTTTGACTACAAGGTTGCCGATCACCGCCTGCTGCTGGGTAAGAACTGGTAAGAATTTGAGATTTGCTTGACGGATTTGTGACACCCACCACCACCTCTTGTTAGTAGTCTATAGGATCATATTCTTGTGTGTTTCTATTGTTGCTAACCATGGCAGGATCACAAGCCGACGAGACTAACTGGGAGAACATGATGAATAAGGAGTTGCATGATAAATTTCAGCAAATGATGAGTGGATAGGTGCAAGATGTGCTAAACAGATTTGAAGAGGCCATGGAGAAGATAGATGGCATGGAGAAGACGTTCGAAACAAATCTCGATAACAAGTTTAATGAATTGCTCGCGCGTCTTCCACCACCACCACCGGCTGCACCTAACGCACCTCTACAACTACAACAACAACAACAACAACAACTACTACTACTACTACTACCTCCACGTCACGAAACTGCCCTCCGCTGAGCGAGTCGTCTCCCTCTTGCACCAGGCCAAACTATTGGTGCTACTGTTGATACTTCTGTGGCTCCTGCTGCTGATGCGGAGGAGGATGATTTTGCGGAGATTACGAGGATGAGGTTGATCAAAATCAGAACTACGTGCAACCACTAGCACCGCAACCACTAGGTCGTCCACATGCAAATAATGGCAATGGTAGGGCTCACCCTCAGGTACGAGATCATGACCATATCCCTAAACTGAAATTGAATATTCCACCATTTGAGGGCAGATATGTTCCTGATATATATCTTACTTGGGAGCTAGAAATTGAACAACGATTTACATGTTTACAATATCCCGAGGAGAGACGTGTTCCTACTGCTGTTTGTGCTTTCACTAGTTTTGCATGTGTTTGGTGGTCTGAGCATTGTAGATTATATCCTATTCCAGCTACTTGGGTTGCTTTGAAAACTACTATGCTTACTCGTTGGGTTCCACCATATTATCAACGTGAATTACTTCAAAAATTGCAGTGTTTAAGACAAGGAAAAAATTCTGTAGAAGAATATTATCAGGAACTACAAACTGGCATGATTAGATGTGGTATTGTTGAGGAGAATGAAGCTATGCTTGCATGTTTTATGGGTGGATTAAATAGAGAGATTCAGACCATTCTAGAGTATAAGGAGTATACTAATATCACTCGTTTATTCCATCTTGCTTGTAAAGCTCAACGTGAAGTGCAGGATCGACAAGCATTGGCGCGAACTAACTTTTATGCTGGTCGATCTTCATCATGGACACCACGTCCATCCGCTACTTCCACTACACCAGCACCTCCATCAGGTGCCACCTCCAGCCGTGATACAAGAAAGCAGGCACAACCACCACTATCTGCCAAGAGCACGCCGGCCGGGCCTACGCAGAGCTATTCTTCTTCCATGGCGTCAACAGGGCACACAAGTGATATTATTTATCGTCGTTGTAAGGGAAGAGGACATTTTGTGAGAGAATGCAAATCTCAGCATGTGATGATTGCTACTGAGGATGGTGGGTATGAGTCCGCTAGTGACTATGATGAGGAGACTTTGGCTCTTATTACATGTGAAGAACACGGTGGAGATGTTTCTGATCATGATACACAATACATGGCTCTTGAAGATGCTGACAGGTATGAATGTTTAGTTGCTCAACGTGTTTTGAGTGTGCAGGTCACACAAGCTGAGCAAAATTAGAGGCATAATTTGTTCCATACAAAGGGAGTTGTGAAGGAACATTCTGTTCACGTCATCATAGATGGAGGGAGCTGCAACAATTTGGCTAGCATGGAGATGGTGGAGAAGCTATCTCTCACCACAAGACCACATCCACATCCTTACTACATCCAATGGTTCAACAACAGCGGCAAGGTTAAGGTAACACGTACTGTTTGTGTGCATTTTAGTATCTCTACATATGTTGATTATGTTGATTGTGATGTGGTACCCATGTAAGCATGTTCCTTATTACTTGGTAGACCATGGCAATTTGATAAAAATTCTGTACACCATGGTAGAAACAATCAGTATACTCTTGTCCCTAAGGATAAAAATATTACTTTGCTTCCTATGACTCCTGATTCCATTTCGAAAGATGATATTAATAGAGCTAATAAAGCAAACCAGGAGAAAAATAAGAGTGAAAATCAGATTGTGGCAAAAGAATTTGAGCAACAAATGAAGCCTAATAATAAACCATCTAGTGTTGCTTCTGAAATTAAATTGAAAAGTGCATGTTTACTTGCCACCAAATCTAATATTGATGATCTAGATTTTAGCAAATCTGTTTGCTATGCTTTTGTGTGCAAAGAGGCATTATTTTCATTCGAGGACGTGCCTTCCTCTTTGCCTCCTGCTGTCACTAAAATTTTGCAAGAGTTCGCTAACGTCTTTCCATAAGACGTGCCTCCGGGATTACCACCTATTCGAGGGATTGAGCATCAAATTGACTTAATTCCTGGTGCATCATTACCCAACCGTGCGCCATACCGTACCAATCCAGAGGAGATGAAGGAGATTATGCGTCAAGTACATGAGCTGCTCAACAAAGGTTACCTACGTGAATCTTTTAGTCCTTGTGCTGTTCCTATCATTTTAGTGTCGAAAAAGGATGGTACGTCGCGTATGTGTGTTGATTGTAGAGGCATTAATAATATTACTATTCGTTATCATCATCCTATTCCTAGGCTAGACGACATGCTTGATAAATTTAGTGGCTCTACAATATTCTCCAAAGTTGATTTGCAGAGTGGATACCATCAAATTCGTATGAAATTAGGAGATGAATGGAAAACAACATTTAAAACTAAGTTTGGATTATATGAGTGGTTAGTCATGCCTAGTACTTTCATGAGGTTAATGAACGAAGTTTTACGTGCTTTCATTGGACGATTTGTGGTAGTCTATTTTGATGATATACTGATTTATAGTAAATCTGTGGAGGAACATTTGGAACATTTACGTGTTGTTTTTATTGCTCTACGTGATGCACGTTTGTTTGGTAACCTTGGAAAGTGCACCTTTTGCACCGATCGAGTATCTTTTCTTGGCTATGTTGTTACTCCACAGGGAATTGAATTTGATAAAGCCAAGATTGAAGCTATTGAGAGTTGGTCGCAGCCTAAAACGGTCACACAAGTGAGGAGTTTACTTGGCCTCGCTGGTTTCTATATGAGTTTTGTGAGAGATTTCAGCACCATTGCTGCACCTCTCAACGAGCTTACAAAGAAGGATGTGCCTTTTGTTTGGGGTACCGCACAGGAAGAAGCCTTCACGGTATTGAAAGATAAGTTGACACATGCTCCTTTACTGCAACTTCCTGATTTTAATAAGACTTTTGAGCTTGAATGTGATGCTAGTAGAATTGGATTAGGAGGTGTGTTATTACAAGATGGCAAACCTTTTGCATACTTTTCTGAAAAATTGAGTGGGCCTAGTCTGAACTATTCTACTTATGATAAAGAATTATATGCTCTTGTTCGGACTTTAGAAACATGGCAACATTATTTATGGGCCAAGGAATTTGTTATACATTCTGATCATGAATCTTTGAAACACATTAAAAGTCAAGGAAAACTGAACCGTAGACATGCTAAATGGGTTGAATTCATTGAGACTTTCCCTTATGTCATTAAACACAAGAAGGGTAAAGAAAATGCTGTTGCCGATGCTTTGTCTCGTCGTTATACTATGCTTTCACAACTTGACTTCAAAATATTTGGTTTGGAGACCATCAAAGATCAATATATGCATGATGCTGAATTTAAAGATGTATTGCAGAATTGTAAGGAAGGGAGAACTTGGAACAAGTTCATTCTTAATGATGGATTTGTATTCCGTGCTAACAAGCTATGCATTCCAGCTAGCTCTGTTCATCTTTTGTTGTTGCAGGAGGCGCATGGCGAAGGATTAATGGGAACACTTTGGCGTCAAGAAGATGGAGGATATACTTGCTACACATTTCTTTTGGCCAAAGATGAGACGGGATGTTGAGCATTTTGTTGCTCGCTGCACTACATGTCAAAAAGCTAAGTCACGACTCAATCCTCATGGTTTATATATGCCTTTGCCTGTACCTAGTGTTCCTTGGGAGGATATATCTATGGACTTTGTTTTAGGTTTACCTCGAACAAAGAAGGGGAGGGATAGCATATTTGTTGTCGTGGATAGATTCTAAAAAATGGCACACTTTATACCATGTCATAAAAGCGATGATGCTGTTAATGTTGCTGATTTGTTCTTTCGTGAAATTATTCGCTTGCATGGTGTGCCAAATACTATTGTTTTAGATTGTGATACTAAATTTCTTAGCCACTTTTGGAGATGTTTATGGGCTAAATTGGGGACTAAACTTCTTTTTAGTACTACTTGTCACCCCCAAACTGATGGACAAACTAAAGTAGTCAATAGAACATTGTCTACTATGCTTAGGGCTGTTTTGAAGAATAATAAGAAAATGTGTGAAGAATGCTTGCCTCATATTGAATTTGCTTATAAGCGTTCATTGCATTCTACTACTAAGATGTGCCCTTTTGAAATTGTGTATGGTTTCCTACCTCGTGCACCTATTGATTTGTTGCCTCTTCCATCTTCGGAGAAGGTTAATTTTGATGCTAAAGAATGTGCTGAATTGATTTTAAAAATGCATGAGTTAACTAAGGAAAACATTGAGCGTATGAATGCTAAATACAAACTTGCTGGAGATAAGGGTAGAAAACATGTTGTGTTTGCACCTCTGATGTAGGGTGAAACCCTAGATGGCTGATCTTTCACGAAAGGAGCGGATCCCTAAGAGAAACACGAAGAACACGAGGGGATTCACGAGGGAAAACATGAGAGAAACACTCAAACCAACAAGATTGATTATACATGTGCTAGATCCTCGAAACACAAAGAGATACATGATGATCCAAGGTCAACAAAGGATGATACAAGTAACCGGTTCTTCTCCTAGAAGGAGGTCTTGATGGGGCCGCCCAAGAGGGGGTCTTGAATCCAAGTTGATCTTCTCCGAAGAGGGGCCACAGTCTCTCTCGAGGAGGAGATCGGTATTGATGAGCGAAGCTCTATCTCGAAATATGAGCTAAACCAACGCTAACCCTAGCTAGGATGAATGGGGGTCTATTTATAGTCCAAGTGCAAAAGGGGGGCGAAGTGAAGGGGTACATGGGCCTCGGGCCCGAATCTGGACGCAGCCAGGTACCGGACGTCCGCTGGGGACCGGTCGTCCGGTGTCTCAGGAGCTGTCGGACGTCCGGTGTCCTCCAGTCGTCCGCTGGTTCTGCTCTGTGATGGGGGTCCCGGACGTCCGGAGGCTACGGACTTCCGCTGATGTTGGCTCGGGTGCTGGTGCACCGGTCGTCCGGTCCGGACCGGACATCTGCTTGTTTGCTTCGGGTGCAGGGGCACCGGTCGTCCGGTCTGGGCCGGACGTCCGCTGGCTGGGGCTCGGCTGAGGCTTCAGGCGCCGGACATCCGGTCCCGGCCGGTCGTCCGGTGGCTGGGACTTTTCCTGCGTCCCCTCTTCTTCTCCATCTTCTCGTCCATCTTCCTCTTCTTCTTGTCCTTGCTCCTTAGCTTCTCCATTGTACCTGAGTATGCACAAGGTATCCATATGAGGTAGTAGCCATGCTTCATGCGCATCAAAGTGGAATTGTGAGAGGAGAGATGTCACCTCGGTTTCAAGGTCTCTTGCACGTGATCGAGTCATGGGTCCGGTAGGCACTTGATGAGACGATGGTAGGTCCATGGGGATGACCTTGGGATGCTCCGCATCATCTTCCCTCCCTTGGGGAAGATCCGTCCTCAGATCAAAATCTTCATCACCATGGAAAGGAGAGAGATCTTTGACATTGAAGATGTCGCTCACGTTGTACTTGTCGCGTGGAAGGTCGATCTTGTAAGCGTTGTCGTTGTAGCATGCAAGCACCTTGAAGGGTCCATCCGCTCGTGGATGAAGCTTAGACTTGCGTTCTTGTGGAAAGCGGTCCTTGCGAAGGTGTAGCCACACTTGATCACCAATGTTGAAGACCATAGGTTGCTTGTTGAAGTTGAGCTTGGTCGCAAGGCGTTGAACTTGGCGCTCGATGGTGTTTCTTGTATCTTCATGCATCTTCTTGAGATGTGTCACACGCGCACTTGCGTCCAAATTGATGCACTCTTGGAGTGGTAGAGGAAGAATATCCAATGGTGACAAAGGGTTGAATCCGTAGACGACCTCGAAAGGGGACTTTCCGGTTGTTGAGTGTCTTGCTCTGTTGTATGCGAACTCGGCGATGGGTAGACACTCCTCCCACTCCTTGATGTTCTTCTTGATAAGTACTCGTAGTACAGCGGAGACTATGCGGTTTGTCACTTCCTTTGGCCGTCGGTTTGAGGATGGTACGCCGTGGAGAAGAGTAGCTTGATTCCAAGCTTGGCGCATAGAGTCTTCCAAAAGTAGCTAAGGAATTTGACGTCGCGGTCCGAGACGATAGTCTTTGGCACTCCATGAAGGCGCAAGATTTCCCTACAAAACAAATTTGCAATATGTGAAGCATCGTCTATCTTGTTGCAAGGAGTGAAATGAGCCATTTTGGAGAAGCGGTCCACGACAACAAAAATGGAATCCTTGCCATTTCGAGTTCTAGGCAAACCAAGCACAAAGTCCATGCTAATATCTTCCCATGGTTGATATGGAATTGGAAGTGGCATATAGAGGCCATGAGATTGGGCTTTAGACTTAGCTTTGCGACATGTAGAACAACGGTTGGTGAAGCGATTGACATCGTGATGCATCTTGGGCCAAAAGTAGTTCTTGGAGAGCGTAGCAAATGTTTTGTCGCGTCCAAAGTGTCCCATGAGTCCGCCTCCATGAGATTCCTGCAAAAGCAACAAACGAAAAGAGGACTCAAGGATGCAAAGTTTCTTAGCTCTCATAATATATCCATCTTTGATGTAGTATCGATCCCAAGAAGTATGCATCAAACACTTGGCATAAGGTATGGCGAATGTAGGATCATGTTCATACAAGTCTTTGATATGCTCAAAACCAATGACATTCAACTCTAGGTTAGTGACAAGCAGGCATATACGGGAAAGCGCATCTGCCACAACAGTTTCTTTACCCTTAATGTACATGATGACATATGGAAAAGACTCAATAAATTCACTCCATTTAGCATGACGGTTGTTCAACTTAGTTTGACCCTTAAGGTATTTAAGTGTTTCATGGTCGGTATGGATGATGAACTCATGTGGGCGAAGGTAATATTCCCATTCATGCAAAACTCGCACTAAAGCATATAGCTCTTTGTCATAGATGGGGTAATTGACTTGCGCTCCGGATAATTTCTCACTAAAGTATGCAATGGGGCGCTTCTCTTGCGTTAACACGCCTCCTATGCCATTACCACTAGCATCGCAATGAATTTCGAAAGGTTTGTCGAAGTTGGGTAATGCAAGCACGGGAGCATGAGTAAGCAAGTTCTTAAGCTCATTGAAAGCAATATCTTGAGATGTTCCGCAAACAAATGGTGCATTTTTCTTACTCAAAGCATGCAAAGGTGAAGCAATGGTGCTAAAATCCTTCACAAATCTACGGTAGAAACCGGCTAAACCAAGAAAACTATGCACTTGTTGCAAATTGGTTGGTTGGGGCCAAGTTTTAATAGCATTGATCTTAGATTCATCAACATGAACACCCTTAGAAGAGACAACAAATCCTAAGAAAACGAGCTTATCAACACCAAAAAGGCATTTCTCCATATTAGCATAGAGATGCTCGTTCCTAAGAGTTTGCAAAACGGTGCGGACATGGGTGACATGCTCTTGGATAGATTTGCTAAACACAAGAATGTCATCGAAGTAAACCACAACAAATATACCAATGTAAGGGCGAAAGACATGATTCATAAGGTGCATAAAAGTGCCCGGTGCTTCCGAGAGACCCATAGGCATGACTAACCACTCATACAAACCAAACTTGGTTTTGAAGGCGGTTTTCCATTCATCACCCTCTTGTATGCGGATTTGATAGTAACCACTCTTAAGATCAATTTTGGAAAATATAGTGGCACCGCTAAGTTCATCAAGCATATCATCAAGGCGTGGAATGGGGTACCTATATCTAACGGTGATAGCATTGATAGGTCTACAATCGGAGCACATGCGAAAGCTACCGTCACGTTTTGGCACCAGAATGACCGGTACGGCACAAGGGCTCAAACTTTCACGCACATGACCATGGTCTATGAGATGCTTTACTTGCCTTTGGATTTCTTTGGTTTCTTCGGGGTTGATGCGGTAGGGAGCTTTGTTCGGAAGCGGTGCTCCGGGGATGAGGTCGATGCGGTGCTCAATGCCTCGTAATGGAGGTAGTCCCGAAGGTAGCTCATCGGGAAAAACATCTAGAAATTCCTGCAAAAGAGAAGACAACACTAGCGGAAGAGTGTGAGAAGTGTTAGTTTGTGGTGTATTGTCCTTGCACACGAGGACGTAGTGTAGGGAACTAGATGGGTTCTCACACACTTCTCTCATCTCACGTTTGGTGGCAAATAGAATGAAGTTCTTGTTTTCTCTCATCGTGGAGGCACTCAATTTGGGCTTGTGGCGCTCACTCTCTTTTTGGTGGCTCACTCTCTCACCATTCTCTCCACGACGGGTGGCTTGCTTATCGGTGATCACTTGGCTTGGAGACATGGGTCGTAACACAAACTCCTTTCCTTGCATCTTGAAGCTATAGTGGTTGTACGCCCATTGTGGACGACTCCTCTATCAAATTGCCATGGCCGTCCAAGGAGAAGATGGCAAACGGTCATTGGGATGACGTCGCACTCCAAGATATCTTCGTAAGCGCCGATTTTGAAGGATACTTGTAGTCGGTGCTCGACTTGGATAGTGCCGGAGTCACTAAGCCATTGCACTTTGTATGGATGTGGATGCTTCGTCTTGGGCAATTGGAGCTTGGAGCAAAGTTCTTCACTTGCTAGATTGTGACAACTCCCTCCATCAATGATGACCTTGACGGATCGTCCATTGATGCCGGCCTTGGTGTGGAATATGGTGCATCTTTGGTCTTCTTCTTGGTGATGTTATAGAGTCAAGACTTTGGAGACAACAAGTGCGGGACTTGAGTCTTCATCACAAGAGACTTGTTCTTCTTCATTGTTCACTTGGCGGTGCATGGCCACTTGCTCGAGGGCTTCCATTTCTCCTTCGCTCATGGAATCATAAGTGCCATCATCGTTGAAGATCATTGTGCGCTTGTTGGTGCACTCATAGGACTTGTGGCCTCGGCCTCCGCAAGTGAAACACTTGAGGGAACTCATCTTGACGGTCTCATCGGTTGGGGTAGATGATGATGAAGCTCTCGGCTTGAAGTTGCTCATAGGAGGATGACTTGTAGTTGACGAAGCTTTCTTGGAAGTCGGCTTGTCGATGTTGGAAGTAGACGTTCTTGTAGTCAGTGTTAGAGTCATTGAAGCTTGGTTATTGGAGAAGCCATAGGACTTGGATGAGAACTTGGCGTACTTGAAGTCATCTTGCACTTGGCGTTCCGCTTTGGTGGCTTGGTGCACGAGCTCGATGAGATTTGAGTATGGTTGGAAGTCGGCGATCTTCTTGATGGGATGATTGAGTCCATTCAAGAAATGTGCCATAGTTTGCTCATCATCTTCCATCACATTGGCTCTTATCATTGCAATCTCCATCTCCTTGTAGTATTCTTCAATGCTCTTGGTTCCTTGCTTGAGTTGTTGGAGTTTCTTGAAGAGGTCACGGTTGTAGTAGGTAGGCACGAAGCGTGCTCTCATGACATCCTTCATTTGAGCCCAAGTAGTGATGTGTGGATCACCTCTTGCCTCGCGGCGCTCAATCACTTGTTCCCACCAAATGAGGACATAGTCTTGGAACTCAAGGGATGCCATCGCGATCTTCTTCTCTTCTTCATAATTGTGCAAACGGAAGATCTTGTCAACTTTCAATGCCCATGAAAGGTATTCTTCGGGATCGTTGCTTCCGTTGAACTTGGGCATGGTGAACTTGAGCTTGTCGTAGCATTGCTCTTCATTGTGTTGGGGTCGGGGGTGATGACGCCCATGTTGTAGATGATTGTTCAACTCGTGATTCTCTTGACGTGGAGGGTTGTCAACCTCGTGTTGCTCTTGTCGTGGAGGATTCCCATTATCGTCATGCTCTTGATGAACTTGATGTTCTTATCTCGCTTGAGGGGGAGCTTGTCTATCTTGACGAGGAGCTTGTTGACGCACACGTCTTTGGAAAATTCTTTCTTGAGCTTCATCTCGAAGTGCTTCTTGATGTAGTCGAGCTTGTCGGCCTCAGTCGGCTACGACACGACTTGATTCATGAAGGGCATGTTGCGCTTCAAGTGCTTGAGCTTCATGTAGTTGTTGTTCTTGGCGTTCCGCCTCGGCGTCTTGTGCATCTTGATGTTGTCGCGCTCGCTCCTCTTGTTCGTGTTGACGCTGGTGTTGCCGCTCTCGAGCTAGTGCAAATGCTTGTTCGGCTTGACGTCTTCGATGTTCTTGCGAGTCGGTGTCTCGAAGTGGATTGAGGTTTGCTTGACGCTCGTTGCGCGCGGCTCGTCGAAGAGTGTTCAATGTCGGTGTACTTGAACCGGAGATGGTGTCGTCGGAGTGTCGACTTGAACGGCTCCTTCTTGAAGTGGAAGAAGAGCGGTTGAGCAACAAAGTGCGAATTTCGTCCATCCTTGCGTCATTCTCTTGCTTGTGATCGTCGAGCTTGTTGTCAAAGTAGTCCCTTGTACGTTGCTCGGAAAGTCGCAAGTCGGCGGCAAGGTTTTCGATGCGTTCACTCATAGCTTGTTGCTCTTGATGCAAAGCACATTGTGCACCAAAGAGGTGACTCTTGGTGACGAAGGAGTGCATGTCATCGTCTTGCTCCATGAAGAGCGGGTTGGTAGAAGTACTTGGGCTATCCATCATTCCAAGACAAGTGTGAGTGGAAGAAAGGGAAGAACCAATATCAAATGTACCTTGACCGATGTTGACAATGGATCAAAGATGACTCCAATGTGTAACAAGGAAATAGCACAATTGGTACCAATTCTTGTCGGTTTCTCACACCTACACAAGTAAAAGCTTTTGGTGGAGCTTGGTTAGGATGGTGGCACAATTTTTAATGTGAATGTAAGCAAGATTCAATAATGTTGGAAAAGATTCGCAAGATGCAATGTAACAAGTAGACCAAGCATATACGGTACACGGAAACACACACGCAAAAAGATAAGTGGGGTTGAGCAACCAAGGGTGAGCCAAAATGTGGAATCCACAAAAAAGCTCTTGTTGCACAACACTAGAGAGACGCTAGCGCGATTGCACGATAGGCGGATACAAGAACTTGTGCACAACCTACATAGCAAAAATGCAACGACTTCTATCCCAAATATGTTTTATGCAAGGTGTTGCTATGATATGATCCAAGATGATCGAGTATGACAATCTTAATGTTGTATGATGCTATGGTTTTTGCTTAAAAGCTCTTGGCTTATCTTTCCTCTTTGCTTAAAAGCTTGGTTGGCTCTTTGATGTTTGAGCTCTTTTCTTATGCGATGCTTGATGAACCAAGATAGCAAGTGAGTGTGCGATGACAGCTTTGTGACACAAGAGATGATACCAATATAGGCAACAATGATGTATGTATGTATGCTATGGGGAAGTATGATCACTAAAGTGCACAAGTCTCATTGCCGGCAATACTCAATGGCTAGTCTCGATGGGTAAGCAACGCAAAGGAGTAAGGCGATGATGGCTAACAATGTGATGGCAAGAGTGATATGTCCAATACCAAGATGAGGTTACCGGTCTTTCTTCCGGTATGGTGTCAAAATGGTGGCACGAATACCAAGTCGTAGTCGAGGTGGTCGTTGTTGCTGACCGGTGTTGATGACGCGTCTGTGGCGAAGATGAGCGGCGGTGATGTCGATGTCGAACCATACCTAGATAGCCGAAACACAAAAGGATACGGTACCGCAACTCAAATTCTCAAAACCAAAGGCGACCAAAATCGTCGGAGTAGGTGGCGGTTAGGTGGTGGTGTGGGTAGGGATATTGGGACGGTTTTGCGGAAGTTGGAGGTGGTGTAGCGGATGATGGTGTGGAAGTAGCGGTCATCCGGGCACGGACGAATGTCCGGTCGCCGGTCGTCTAGTAATGTCGGACGTCCGGTTCTTCCTGGGTCGCCGGACGTCCGGTGATGTGACGGTCGTCCGGTGGTCGGGGTCAACGCGAGATTTTAGATCCAGGAGGTGATTTTGGGGGGAATATGGGGAAATGCGAGGGATTTCGAGGTGGAGACGGTGGGGGAAGGCTAGATCTACTTGCAACGCAACAAATTCACGGATCAAAACCAACAAAACATCATCACAACTCACAAACCACAGGAAAAATTTTGGGGCTATTTTTGGTGGGGATTTTCGGATTAGGACGAAAAACAACAAAATCAAGCTAGAAAAACGAAGAGGGGGGCTCCGAAATCATGATCAACCTTGCTCCTAATACCAAGATGATGTAGGGTGAAACCCTAGATGGCCGATCTTTCACGAAAGGAGCGGATCCCAAAGAGAAACACGAAGAACACGACGGGATTCACGAGGGAAAACATGAGAGAAACACTCAAACCAACAAGATTCGATTACACATGTGCTAGATCCTTGAGACACAAAGAGATACACGATGATCCAAGGTCAACAAAGGACAATACAAGTAACCGGTTCTTCTCCTAGAAGGAGGTCTTGATGGGGCCGCCCAAGAGGGGGTCTTGAATCCAAGTTGATCTTCTCCGAAGAGGGGCCACAGTCTCTCTCGAGGAGGAGATCGGTATGGATGAGCGAAGCTCTATCTCGAAATATGAGCTAAACCAACGCTAACCCTAGCTAGGATGAATGGGGGGTCTATTTATAGTCTAAGTGCAAAAGGGGGGCGAAGTGAAGGTGTACATGGGCCTCGGGCCCGAATCTGGACGCAGCCAGGTACCGGACGTCCGCTGGGGACCGGTCGTCCGGTGTCTCAGGAGCTGCCAGACATCCGGTGTCCTTCGGTCGTCCGCTGGTTCTGCTCTGTGATGGGGGTGCCGGACGTCCGGAGGCTCCGGACTTCCCTGACGTTGGCTTGGGTGCTGGTGCGCCGGTCGTCCGGTCCGGACCGGATGCCCGCTTGTTCGCTTCGGGTGCAGGGGCACCGGTCGTCCGGTCTGGGCCGGACGTCCGCTGGCTGGTTTTCGGCTGAGGCTTCAGGCGCCGGACATCCGGTCCCGGCCGGTCGTCCGGTGGCTGGGACTTTTCCTGCGTCCCCTCTTCTTCTCCGTCTTCTCGTCCATCTTCCTCTTCTTCTTGTCCTTGCTCCTGAGCTTCTCCATTGTACCTGAGGATGCACAAGGTATCCATATGAGGTAGTAGCCATGCTTCATGGGCATCGAAGTGGAATTGTGAGAGGAGAGATGTCACCTCGGTTTCAAGGGCTCTTCCACGTGATCGAGTCATGGGTCCGGTAGGCACTTGATGAGACGATGGTAGGTCCATGGGGATGACCTTGGGATGCTCCACATCAACCTGGAGATCTTGTTTGGTTACATTTGCGTAAGGATAGATTTCCTAATTTGCGCAAATCAAAACTAATGCCACGTGCTGATGGTCCATTTAAGGTGTTAGAGAAAATAAATGATAAGGCATATAAACTTGAGCTGCCTGCAGATTTTGGGGTTAGTCCCGCTTTTAACATTGCAGAGTTGAAGCCTTATTTGGGTGAGGCAGATGAGCTTTTGTCAAGGATGACTTCATTTCAAGAAGAGGAGGATGATGAGGACATCAATACCATTGTTACACCCACAGCCCCTGCTGCTATACATACTGGACCAATTACTAAAGCTCGCGCACGCCAATTATATTATCAGGCACTTTCGTTTCTTGGTAATGAATCTAATGTTCATGAGAATATAATGCTGCCTAAATTGGATACATTTGTTTTACTTACAAATGAAGGGCCTGGCATGGATAAGAGGGATGAACACTGGAGCAAGACCAAGCATGGAGATGATGCCATGCGCAAGGGGATCCAGAACGGAGTTACAAGTGATGGTTTCAGGACTTTGAAGCCTTGGTTGAAATATACAAGATGCCACTTCATAAATTTCGTCCACACGCTATTCTAAGTGTTGCGTCACCTTATTATTGGGCCAGGCCCATGTATTTTCGAAATACTTAAGTATAGGCTGTTTTTAGAGTCCGTATGTGTGGGAAAACAAGAGTGAGGGTTGGTTTCGGACCCCTCCTCCAAGGGCCACGAAATTCCCCCTTCTTCCTCCATATATACAGCCCTTAGGGCATTGTTTAGACTTTGGGTTTTGTTTAGATTAAAAGTTCACCATAGCTGCAACTTCGCGTACTTCGTTTGTGTCCAACGACCAGACCAAGACGTCACAGAACCCCACCTTCATCAATAAAGCTTTCCTCTTATATTCGCAATATCCAGATTGCAATTTCAATTTCTTGTTTGTTCTTCATTGCTTGCAGGAAATAGACCCTCGTGGTCAGGTTGATCGTGCTCCGGCGTGGTCAGTAACCTCTCGGAGTTGGTTTAGCGATTGCTAAGGCGCGACGTCCTCGCAGGTTCGTAGTCGCGCCTTAGCAATCGCTAAACCAACTTCCGAGGGGTTATTGACCACGCCGGAGCACGATCAACCTAACCACGAGGGTTTGTTTCCTGCGAGCAAACGAAGAAAAAACAAGAAACTAAGATTGCAATCTGGATACTGCGAGTATAAGATGAAAGCTTTATTGATCAAGGTGGTGTTCTGTGACGTCTTGGTCTGGTCGTTGGACACAAACGAAGTACGCGAAGTTGCATCTATGGCGAACTTTTAATCTAAACAAAACCCAAAGTCTAAACGATGCCCTAAGAGCTGTATATATGGAGGAGAGAGGGGGAATTTCGTGGCCCTTGGTGGAGGGGTCCGAAACCAACCCTAACACTTGTTTCTGCACACATACGGACTCTAAAAACAGCCTATACTTAAGTACTTCGAAAATACATGGGCCTGGCCCAATAATAAGGTGACACAGCACCTAGAATAGCCTCTGGACAAAAAATTTTAAGTGGCATCTTGTATATTTCGTCCCATGCTTCATGCACTCATTATGGTGGCTTCAGAGTCCTGGAATCATCACTTGTAACTCCGTTCTTGTTCCCCTTGCGCATGCCATCATCTCCATGCTTGAACTTGCTCCAAGGTTCATCTTTCTTGTCAAAGCTAGGCCCTTCATTTGTAAGAAAAACAAATGTATCCAATTTTGGCAGCATCATATTCTCATGAACATTAGAATCATTACCAAGAAACGAAAGTACCTGATAATTCAATTGGCATGCGCGAGCTCTAGTAATTGGTCCAGTATGTATAGCAGCAGGGGCTGTGGTTGTAACAATGGTATTGATGTCCTCATCATCCTCCCCTTCTTGAAATGAAGTCGTCCTCGACGAAAGTTCATCGTCCTCACCCAAATAAGGCTTCAAATCTGCAATGTTAAAAGTGGGACGAACCCCAAAATCTGCAGGCAGCTCAAGTTTATATGCATTATCATTTATTTTCTCTAACACCTTAAAAGGACCATCAGCACGTGGCGTTAGCTTTGATTTGTGCAAATTAGGAAATCTATCCTTACGCAAATGTAACCAAACAAGATCTCTAGGTGCAAACACAACATGTTTTCTACCCTTATCTCCAACAATTTTATATTTAGCATTCATACGCTCAATGTTTTCCTTAGTTAACTCATGCATTTTTAAAATCAATTCAGCACGTTCTTTAGCATCAAAATTAACCTTCTCCGAAGATGGAAGAGGCAACAAATCAATAGGTGCACGAGATAGGAAACCATACACAATTTCAAAAGGGCACATCTTAGTAGTAGAATGCAATGAATGATTATAAGCAAATTCAATATGAGGCAAGCATTCTTCCCACATTTTCTTGTTATTCTTCAAAACAGCCCTAAGCATAGTAGACAATGTTCTATTGACTACTTCAGTTTGGGGGTGACAAGTAGTACTAAAAAGCAGTTTAGTCCCCAACTTAGCCCATAAACATCTCCAAAAGTGGCTAAGAAATTTAGTATTCCAATCTGAAACAATAGTATTTGGCACACCATGAAAGCGAATAATTTCACGAAAGAACAAATCAGCAACATTAATAGCATCATCACTTTTATGACATGGTATAAATTGTGCCATTTTCGAGAACCTATCCACGACAACAAATATGCTATCCCTCCCCTTCTTTGTTCGAGGTAAACCTAAAACAAAGTCCATAGATATATCCTCCCAAGGAACACTAGGTACAGGCAAAGGCATATATAAACCATGAGAATTGATTCGTGACTTAGCTTTTTGACATGTAGTGCAGCGAGCAACAAAACGCTCAACATCCCGTCTCATCTTTGGCCAAAAGAAATGTGTAGCAAGTATATCCTCCGTCTTGTCGCCAAAGCGTCCCATTAATCCTCCTCCATGCGCCTCCTGCAACAACAAAAGACAAACAGAGCTAGCTAGAATGTATAGCTTGTTAGCACGAAACACATATCCATCGTTAAGAACGAACTTGTTCCAAGTTCTCCCTTCCTTACAATTCTGCAATACATCTTTAAATTCAGCGTCATGCACATATTGATCTTTGATGGTCCCCAAACCAAATATTTTAAAGTCAAATTGTGAAAGCATAGTATAACGACGAGACAATGCATCAGCAATAACATTTTCTTTACCCTTCTTGTGTTTAATGACATAAAGAAAATTCTCAATGAATTCAACCCATTTAGCATGTCTACGGTTCAGTTTTCCTTGACTTTTAATGTGTTTCAAAGATTCATGATCAGAATGTATAACAAATTCCTTGGCCCATAAATAATGTTGCCATGTTTCTAAAGTCCGAACAAGAGCATACAATTCTTTGTCATAAGTAGAATAGTTCAGACTAGGCCCACTCAATTTTTCAGAAAAGTATGCAACAGGTTTGCCATCTTGTAATAACAAACCTCCTAATCTAATTCCACTAGCATCACATTCAAGCTCAAAAGACTTATTAAAATCAGGAAGTTGGAGTAAAGGAGCATGTGTCAACTTATCTTTCAATACCATGAAGGCTTCTTCCTGTGCGGCACCCCGAACAAAAGGCACATCCTTCTTTGTAAGCTCGTTGAGAGGTGCGGCAATGGTGCTGAAATCTCTCACAAATCTCCTATAGAAACCAGCGAGGCCAAGGAAACTCCTCACTTGTTTGACCGTTTTGGGCTGGGGCCAACTCTCAATAGCTTCAATCTTGGCTTTATCAACTTCAATTCCCTGTGGCCTAACAACATAGCCAAGAAAAGATACTCGGTCGGTGCAAAAGGTGCATTTTCCAAGGTTACCAAACAAACGTCCAACACGTAGAGCAATAAAAACAGCACATAAATGTTCCAAATGTTCCTCCAAAGATTTTCTATAAATCAATATGTCATCAAAGTAAACTACCACAAATCGTCCAACGAAAGCACGTAAAACTTCGTTCATTAACCTCATGAAAGTACTAGGTGCATTAGTTAACCCAAAAGGCATGACTAACCACTCATATAATCCAAACTTAGTTTTAAATGCTATTTTCCATTCATTTCCCAATTTCATACGAATTTGATGGTATCCACACCGCAAATCATCTTTGGAGAATATTGTAGAGCCACTCAATTCATCAAGCATATCATCTAGCCTAGGAATAGGATGACGATAACGAATAGTAATATTATTAATGCCTCTACAATCAACGCACATACGCGACGTACCATTCTTGTACTTGACGCATAATCTCCTTCGTCTCCTCTGGATTGGTACGGTATGATGCACAGTTGGGTAATGATGCACCCGGAATTAAGTCAATTTGATGCTCAATCCCTCGAATAGGTGGTAATCCCGGTGGCACGTCTTCTGGAAAGACATCAGCGAACTCTTGCAAAATGTTAGTGACAGCATGAAAGTACTTTGAAAATACATGGGCCTGGCCCAATAATAAGGTGACGCAGCACCTAGGATAGCCTCTGGATGAAATTTATGAAGTGGCATCTTGTATATTTCGTCCCATGCTTCATGCACTCATTATGGTGGCTTCAGAGTCCTGGAATCATCACTTGTAACTCCGTTCTTGTTCCCCTTGCGCATGCCATCATCTCCATGCTTGAACTTTCTCCAAGGTTCATCTTTCTTGTCCAAGCTAGACCCTTCATTTGTAAGCAAAACAAATGTATCCAATTTAGGCAACATCATATTCTCATGAACATTAGAATCGTTACCAAGAAACGAAAGTACCTGATAATTCAATTGGCGTGCGCGAGCTCTAGTAATTGGTCCAGTATGTATAGCAGCAGGGGCTGTGGTTGTAACAATGGTATTCATGTCCTCATCACACGTGCGACATCTACTTGACATACCCAAAGGTGAATCATCTCCTTTAGATGTGCTCACTTGACCCCTTCGAGGATGGTATACTACTTGACACCCCTCTCGTGTGCATGCATAGGTATTGTCGGAACACTACGGAGGACGAGGAGGAGTGCAAGCGCCAAGGAACAACTACACAATCCGCGAGGGAAGCATGGAAGCAACGACGGAAGAAGACGGAGACATCACCCAGGACCCGGACATCCGGCCCTCGCCCGGACATCCGGCCCCTGAAGATGTCAACAACAGTAGTAGCCCTGCAGCCGAAGTGCTACAGGCCCCGGACATCCGGCGCCTCGCCAACACCCGAGCATCCGGCCTCGCCCCCGGAAATCCCGACAACCCATTCCAGAGAGCACCGTGACCAGCTCCGTCAGCCCGGACATCCGGTCTGCCAGCCCGGACATGCGGCTCCCCGTGAAGCCCCGGACATGCGGCCCGATGCCCGGACATCCGGCCCTACCTGCCTACGCGCATACACTCGGGCGGAAGACCATGTACCCTTTTGCCCCTCACTTTCCCCTTCATGGACCTACACTATATATACTCCTCCACCTCCTCCTTTCTAGGGTTAGCATTGGTTTAGCTCATTTTATAGATAGAGCATTGCTCATCCACACCGGATCTACTCCACGAGAGAGACCGCGGCCTCTACGGAGAAGATCCCTTTGGATTCAAGACCTCCCTGCGGAGAAGATCATGAAGACCCCCCTCTAGGGCGGCCCCATCAAGACCTCCTCATGGAGAAGACCGTTACCTCTTGTATCGTCCGTTGTTGACTTTGTATCTTGCATCTTCCTTTGTGTTCATGGACCTAGCACATGTGTAACTTGTTCTTGTTAGTTTGAGTGTTCCTCTTGTGTTTCCCTTGTGTTTTCCCTCGTTTCCCTCCTCGTGTTCTTCGTGTTCGTCGCGGGATCCGCTCCTTTCGTGAAAGATCGGGCCACTAGGGTTCTACCCTACATCATCTTGGTATCATGAGCCACGTTGATCACGATTTCAGAGCCTCCCCGTTGTGTTTTCTAGCCTAATTTTGTTGATTTCGTCCTAAATTCGAAAATCCTCACCAAAAATAGCCCCAATTTTTTTTCGTGATTTGTTGGTTTGATGAGGTTTTGTTGATTTTGATCCATGGATTTGCTTGGTTTCGAGTGGATCTAGCATATCCCCAAGTGTCCCCACTTTCCATCCATGAAATCCCATCAATTTTGCCCCCAAATTCATCTATTTCCGCCCCCAAATCGAGTTTTGATTTCCCAATCGAGATCTGGAATCGTCGGGCCGGACATCCGGGCCTCAGGCCGGACATCCGGGCCCCAAGCCGGACATCCGGCTCCTGGAGCATAAAACCCGCATGGTTCTGGACATCAGCCCCCGGATATCTGACCCACACCCCCGGATGTCCGGCCCCTGTACATTTCAGCTTCCCCGTTTCACCATTTTGTCCATAACTAATTCATCCGGAATCAGTTTTTCGCATTCTTTAGATCATTGAAAAAAAGCTCTTGACATCCCCCTTCCAAAAAAATACTACCATAACCATTTGACTCCATCAATGTTTTGGAACTTTGGCATCTTTGCCTAGGGCTTCCACCACAACCTCCGCAAAGCCACCACCGACTTTCGCAAGCTAACCAATTTTGTTCCTTATAGCATTTGTGGTTGCTCGAGTAGTGATTCGAGTCTCCTAAGGTGTTTAGGCTACTTAGGGACGATTGCTTCTTGATGCGGAGCATCCTACGATCATCCCCATGTACACTCGAGCATACGCCATTGGACACAAGGTGAACTCGCTCCTTTCTGAATCTTCCCTTTCCGCATGTAAGACATGGATGCTACTTCAAGCGCGGACCTTGGGCATACTCAGGTACACCCGAGGAGATCATGGAGAGCCCAAGGACCAAGGCCAAGCGTGCACAGAAGTGAAGGAAGAAGAAGGAAGAAGGGCCAGCTGCTACAGCGGCCGGACATCCGGCCCGAGCCCCGAAATTCCGGCATCGGCCATACAGAGAGCACCGCAAAGGTCCACCACAGCCCGGACATCCGGCCATCACCCCGGACATCCGGCTCCTCCCGAAGCCCCAGACATCCGGCCCCTTCGCCCGGAAATCCGGCCCCTCCATCATCGAATGCATCTGGAAGACCCAGTGATGAGGACATGACTACCTTGGATACGACCAAAAATATTGCATACATGCATATTTGTCAGGTGATTTCTAATGCAAACTATTCAATAATCTATTTATGTTATCCAGAACAAAAATACTTCACACACTTTTGTGTTTTGTCTAATTGCAGGTGTATGAGACATTTGTACAATCCAAATATGAAGACAAGGGAAAAGGAGAAGTTTAGGTTCTGTTCAAAAAGTCCTCTCACGTCACTTTTGGGCCAAAAGAAGATAGAGTCCAAGTCTCTCACGTTCTAGATTCAGATTCGGACTGCACAGACATACCTGACTCAAAACGGCAACAACTTTTTCATACGGACTCCGAATTGGGTGCTTCTTCTTTTGTTGGAAACTAGATTTCGTGCTCTTTCCAACCCAATTGGATTCACCTTCAAATTCGTCCAGAGCGTTGAGTTATGGACGAAACAATCTGACGTTGCAACAGAATCCGAGTCAAACTACAAGCCCAAAGGTGTTGCATCACCTCCACTTGGGCCCATGAGCCTTGTACGACCTAGGGTTAGTTTTAGGATGCCTTGGGATATCCTCCCACCTACTTGGCCACCACCCCTTTCTCCTATATAAGTAGATCCATCTAGTAGCTTTTTCCTTGGGATTTTTTTAGTTAATAGTTATCCATTGCAACTTCGTGTGCTTCGTTTGTGTCCAACGACCAGACCAAGACCGCTTACAGATCCCCACCATTATCAATACTTCATATATATTTGCAATATTCAGATTGCTTTATCATATTCTTGCTGGTTCTTCGGTTGCTTGCAGGAATAGACCTTCGTGGTCAGGCTGACCGTGCTTCCGGCATCGTCAGTAACCTCAGGAGATTGGTTTAGCGATTGCTAAGGCGCAATGTCGTGCACGTTTGTAGTCGGATAATCAAAGTCGTCTCCACCAAATCGATAGTTACCATCTCATTGAAAGATCGGGACACCCTCGCCTCTATCACCCAGGCTAGCCCGGACATCCGGCCCGTCGCGAAGCCCTGGGCATCCGGTCCCCGGCCCGGACATCCGGCGCCTGTCCGCGCAAAGTAAACGGGCCAAGGGCCCATGTATCCCTCTTTCCCACTTACCCCTTCGTGGCTTAGACTGATGCAGAGCATCCCAAGGTCATCCCCATGGACCTACCATCGTCTCGTCAAGTGCCTAGTGGACCCATGACTCGATCACGTGTAAGAGCTCTTGAAACCGAGGTGACATCTCTCCTCTCACAATTCCACTTCGATGCACATGAAGCATGGCTACTACCTCATATGGACACTTTGTGCGTACTCAGGTACCATGGAGAAGCTAAGGAGCAAGGACAAGAAGAAGAGGAAGATGGACGAGAAGACGGAGAAGAAGGAGGGTTGAAGGAAAAGTCCCAGCCACCGGACGACCAGCCGAGACTGGACGTCCGGCGCCTGAAGCATCAGAAGAGGAAGATGGACGAGAAGACGGAGAAGAAGGAGGGCTGAAGGAAAAGTCCCAGACCGGACGACCGGTGCCTCGACACCCGAAGCAAACGAGCGGACGTCCGATCCAGACCGGACGACTGGCGCACCTGCACCCGAACCAAAGTCAGCGGAAGACCGACGCCTCCGGACGTCCGGCACCCCCATCACAGAACAGAACCAGTGGACGACCGGAGGACACCAGACGTCTGGCAGCTCCTGAGACACAGGACGACCGGTCCCCATCAGACGTCCGGTACATGTCTGCGCATAGTGTTCGGGCCCGAGGCCTATGTACCCTTTCACTTCGCCCCCATTTGCACTTAGACTATAAATAGACCTCCCCCACCTCCTTTCTAGGGTTAGCATTGGTTTAGCTCATTTGAGAGATAGAGCATTGCTCATCCATATCGGATCTACTCCACGAGAGAGACCGCGGCCCCTCTTCGGAGGAGATCCACCTTGGACTCAAGACCCCTTTACGGGAAGATCCCCTTGTGGATTCAAGACCTCCTCACGGAGAAGAACCGGTTACCGTGTATCGTCCCTAGTAGACCGTGGATTCGTGTATCGTTCTATGTACTCGAGGATCTAGCCCATGTGTGACTTATTCATGTTGGTTTAGTGATTTCCTCTTATGTTTTCCTTCCGTTCATCCTCGTTTTCTTCGTGTTTTCCCCGGGATCCGCTCCTTTCGTGAAAGATCGGGCGATTAGGGTCTCTACCCTAGATCATAGACTATATATACTCCCCCACCTCCTTCTAGTTAGGGTTAGCATTGGTTTAGCTCATTTTAGAGATAGAGCATTTCTCATCCACATCGGATCTACTCCATGAGAGAGACCGCGGCCTCTACAGAGAAGATCCCGTTGGATTCAAGACCTCCTTTTGGAGAAGAACTTCAAGACCTCCTCACTGAGAAGACCGTTTACCGTGTATTGTCCCTAGTTGTCCATGGACTGTGTATCGTTCTATGTATCTGAGGATCTAGAACATGTGTGACTATCTTGTTAGTTTGAGTGTTCCTCTTTGTGCCCGTTTATGATTTCCCCACGTGTTTTCCCCTCGTGTTCTTCGTGTTCTTCACGGGATCCGCTCCTTTCGTGAAAGATCGGGCGATTAGGGTTCTACCCTACATCATCTTGGAATAAAGCCAGCTTGTCTCTTGATACCATCATATTGCTAGCATGAGCCACGTTGATCGTGATTTTGGAGCCTCCCCGTTGTGTTTTCTAGCCTAATTTTGTTGATTTCGTCCTAAATTCAAAAATCCCCACCAAAAATAGCCCCAAATTTTTTTTGTGATTTGTTGGTTTGATGAGGTTTTGTTGATTTTGATCCATGGATTTGCTTGGTTTCGAGTGGATCTATCATATCCCCAATTTTCCCCACTTTCCATCCGTGAAATCCCATCAATTTTGCCCCCAAATTCATCTATTTCCGCCCCAAATCGAGTTTTGGTGTCCCAAACGAGATCTGGAATCGTCGGGCCGGACATCCGGGCCTCAGGCCGGACATTCGGGCCATTGGGCCGAACATCCGGGCCCCAAGCCGGACATTCGGCTCCTGGAGCATAAAACCTGCACGGTTCTGGACATCAGCCCCCGGATATCCGGCCCCCAGCCCCGGATGTCCGGCCCCTGGGATTTCTGCCTCCCCCGTTTCACCGTTTTGTCCATAACTAATTCATCCGGATTCCGATTTTCGCATTCTTTAGCTCGTTGAAATGCTCTTGACATCCCCCTTCACACAAAAATACTACTATCACCATTTGACTCCATCAAAATTTTGGAACTTTGGAATCTTTTCCTAGGGCTTCCACCACAACCTCCGCATAACCACCACCGACTTCCGCAACCGAACCAATTTTTTCCCCATCGCATTAGTGGTTGCTTGAGGAGTGATTTGAGTCTCCTAAGGTGTCTAGGATACTTAGGGACGATTGCTTCTTCATCAACCACCACCACCACCATAATTTCCGCATAGACTTGACCACCATACACTTCCACCACCGCAACTCAACCCAATTTTGTTTGTGTTGTGAGTTGTGTCTCCTAAGGTGTTTCGGCTACTTAGGGACCGTGCTTCCAACTCCGACACCGTGTATAGCCAACCTTACCCTCCACTTCCGCATTGCCTTCCCGCAAAACCCATCATTGCATTTCCGCAATCCCATTGAGCTTCCGCAAAACCACCACCACATCCCGCTACCACCATTTGACATTTGACATTTGAGATTTTGAGTTCACGGTTTTTCCGTTTCCTAAGGTTTTTCGGCTACTTAGGGACGAGTCTCCATCATCTTGGTATCTCCATCAAGATCACCGCCACTCATCATCGCCAAGGACGGTAACCTCCATATCATCTTGGTATTGTGGTATCCCTCCATTGTATATTCCCTTGCAATTGCATTGATAACCCCTAGCCCATTTTGCGTCACTTGCCTATCGAGACTAGCCATTTGAGTATTGCCGGCAACGTTACTTGTGCACATTAGCGATCTACACCATATATTGCATACATACAATATCATATCGGTATCATATCATCTCTTGTGCCTCAAGTTTGTTCCCGCATATACACAATCGCTATCTTGATTTGTGCATTTCGCAAAGTGGCCATATACAAAAAAAGAGAATAAGCTTTTAAGCAAAAGAAAAAGACTGAACAAAGAGCTTGTAAGCAAAGGCCATAGCATCATACCACATTGCATAAGATTGTCATATCCTATCATCTTGGATCATACCACCGGAACATCATATACATAGCATACTTGGGATAGAAGTCGTTGCATTTTTGTCTCCTATAGGTTGTGCACAAGTGTCGTATCCGGCTATTGAGCAATTGTGCTACCGTCTCTCTAGAGTTGTGCAACAAGAGCATTTTCCGTGGATTCCACATTTTCAGCTCATTCCTTGGTTGCACGACCCCATTTATCTATCCATGTGTGTGTTTCCGTGTGCCACATATTGCTATTGGTCTACTTGTTTCACTTGCGAATTTGTGAATCTCTTTCAACATTATTGACTCTTGCTAACATTTTACATCAAATTTTTGTGCCACTATCCTCACCGAGCTCCACCATGAGCCTTACTTGTGTAGGTGTGAGAAACCGACAAGAATTGGTACCAATTGTGCTATTTCCTTGTCCACATTGGAGTTAGCATTGATCCACCTTCAACTTCGGTCAAGGTACATTTGGTATTCGTTCTTCTCTTTCTCCCACTCATATTTGCTCGAGTATTGTGATGGATCGGCAAGGCATTTAATCTCCGGTCTTCCACAACAATGACGACGTGAACAACTACATCACCAAAGCGTCAATCTTCGATCTACAACGAGAAATGACAGGCGCACAATCAAGATTGCGAGAGCGCACCGAGAACCTCTCCATTGACATTCGTCACTCCAAAGCAAGGAAAAGGGACTACATCGACAACAAGCATTCTGCACAAAAGAAGGAGAAAGATGCAAGGATGGAGGAGATTCGGACCTTGTTGATCAACCGTTCTTCCCCTTCATCATCCTCAAGGCGGCGACGTTCAAGTCACAAGTCTTCAGAGCGCAAAAATGTTGCAAGCGCAAGTCGTCCACGTCCACATCTCCATGGCGACCACCATCACGTTCGTGATCCACCTCGTCATGAAGGGCAAGTCACCTCCAAACATCACGTGCGCGACGATGACGAACGCAATCAAGCTCAAGCACGACAACAACACCATCAACATGAAGATGCTCGAGATGCGCCTACCTACAAGTCCCAACAAGCCCTACTTCACGCCAAGGCCAAGCTTCAACAGCACAATAGAAGACCGCGAGACGAGCATGATGAGGACATCAATACCATTGTTACACCCACAGCCCCTGCTGCTATACATACTGGACCAATTACTACAGCTCGTGCACGCCAATTGAATTATCAGGTACTTTCGTTTCTTGGTAACGATTCTAATGTTCATGAGAATATGATGCTGCCTAAATTGGATACATTTGTCTTGCTTACAAATGAAGGGCCTAGCTGATGAGGACATCAATACCATTGTTACATCCACATCCCCTACTATTACATATACTGGACCAATTACTAGAGCTCGCGCACGCCAATTAAATTACCAGGTACTTTCGTTTCTTGGTAATGATTCTAATGTTCATGAGAATATGATGCTGCCTAAATTGGATACATTTATTTTGCTTAAAAATGAAGGGCCTAGCTTGGAGAAGGATGAACATTGGAGCAAGAACACGCATGGAGTTGATGGCATGCGCAAGGGGATCAAGAACGGAGTTACAAGTGATGATTTCAGGACTTTGAAGCCACCATAAGGAGTGCATGAAGCCTTGGACGAAATATACAAGATGCCACTTCATAATATTCGTCCATTGGCTATTCTAGGTGCTGCGTCACCTTATTCTTTGTAACATCCCAAATTTTCAATTTGGAATGTTATACATTAGGTCATCATGCATATCATATTTTATTTTGCTTTTGGTTTTGATCCTAGAAAATCCTAAGCAACTCAAGGACCCACGGAGAGAGTTGGGGATTTCGTTATTTACATATTTGAGTTTTCTCAAATTATATAAACAGGATCATTTGATTTTATTTATTTTATCATCAATTATTTCTATTACAAAAATATGAGAGAGGGAATAAAATTACTTTCCCAAAATATAGAAATATTGAGGATTTAATAAAAAAATCAAATAAGATTTATTTTGGAGTTTTTCGGTATTTTTAATTGAATTTAGGAAAAATGCGCATTTTTCAAAGTTGTAGTTTGCGCCCAGATAAATGTTCACTTTATTGGGTTGATTTTAGAAACCCGGGAAAATTTATTTCGTGATTTTTGGAGTCCGTTTAGTATTTCTTTTTATTTTTCTTCCGAGCGGAATTATTAAAAAAAATGCGGAACCGACTATGGGCCGTACTCGGCCAGGACACCGCCGGCCGAGGCTTTATAAGCCGCCGACCCGGCCCGAGAGAGAGAGCCCAGCCGCCCAGCCCCGAAACCCTAACCCTAGCAGCCACCGCCGCCACCACCGCCCGCCGCCCGCCGCCGCTGCCGCCTCGTCGCCGACTCGCCGGAGCAGCGCGCCTCCCGAGGTTCGCCGCCGCCTTGTTTTCCGTGCCGTTTCAAAAAAAATTTCTGTTCATCGTTTTTCTTTTTCGTCGGGTTTTTCGCGGTTATTTTTTGATCGCGATTTCTGATCCGATTTTCGTTTTATTATAACTTTTCGCTCGTTTATTCGAATCAGGCGATTCAAGCGCCTGGAGTTTCGTCTCGAAACCCTCTTTCCGAATAATCAACTTAAACATGTTTTTGCTACTGTAAAATTTGACTTAGATCTATATTACTAGAATGAAGTTGTTTTCTTTCGCCGTTTGACTTCTTTTGCTTCGTTCGATTTGATTCTTTTTGCCAACCAGGGTTCTTAAGTTGAACTTTCTGGTTAGATTTCTATTTGAGTTTTACCTGTGCATTAGATGAGTACTTATTGTATGCTTGTTTGTTTGTCTGCGATAGAATACCCGGAGTGCGCCGCTTGTTACGTTGAATCTCTAGGTTTCGTGGATCATCAGCAAGGCAAGTAACACTTTGATCATACCTTTTTCTACAACCCAGTTTTATTGCATTAGATCAATTCTCACACATTGCATGATTAGGATCTAATTAAATTGTGGGATGGGAAGTAGATGAGGTAGTACCTATTACCTGTTTATTATCAAACCTTTGGGAGTTACTTCTACGTTTGCTTATTATGCCATGCTATGCTAGTAGACGTGGATTGGGTGAGTGAAATCCATGACAGATGTGAGATTGATAATTAATGGTTTATCTAAGGTGGCAACTTAAACACACATCTGGGTGGATTGAGGCACCTGGGGTTTCCATGACTTGCCTGTTTTTCTTTTGGACCGCCACCCAGGCTCAAAGGGATCATGAGATTATTCATACTAGAAACTTCCGTGTGCAGCCACAAGCCATTATGGGCTCTGGCATAGTTGACTAAGTTATGCGAACTCTTACAGTGGTAGACTAGCAGATGTAGGGGATGTAGGTGGTATGGTCTACCCGATCGTAAGGTGCTAGTGCTTCTGAAAGACTATGTCTTGGTCATCCGTCTTCTCAAACACCCTGTAGTGCGAGAAACCAAACGGAGGCGATCGAGTCTTGTGGGGAAAAGTGTGCAAACCTCTACAGAGTGTAATAAACTAATCATGATTAGCCGTGTCCCCGGTTATGGACATCTTGAGTATCTAGTACTTGGATTTTCATGTGAATCTCAACATGTTACTCTAAAGTTAATTTTGTTGGGTTTAATGATGTTACTTTAATTGGGATTGAGAATGCTGTCAACCATTCTCAATGTTTAACAACCACCATGATAGTAATTAAATTTATTCCTTTGAAGTAGGGAAAAATTGGCTTTACGCAAAAACTGTAACCATAGAGCTTTCCACCAGCGAAATATGCATATAGTATAGCTGTTTCATTCCATTACTCTCTATGTGTTACCTTGCCAGCATATTCCATGTGCTGACCCGTTTTCGGGCTGCAACGTTAATGTTGCAGACTTTTCAGACGACGATTAAGGAGTTTTTAGGTCGTGGTTCTATACTCAGTGATGCCGTTGGAGTTGATGGACTCACTTATCTTGCAAGCCTTCCGTTGTTATCGTTATTAGATGGCCTTAAGCCATATTTATTGTAATAAGTTCTCTTTTGAGACACTCGATGTAATAAGTGTGTGATTGCTACTCTGCTATAAATCCTCCGAGTATTGTGTGGTGTCAGCATTACTGATCCAGGGATGACACCGGAGCACAGAGATCAGACTGTTTGAGGTCTGGTCGCTACAGAGATGGTATCAGAGCACACGCTGACTGTAGGACACGACCACTAAGCTAAAGACCTAGATCACTACTCACTCTCTTCTCTTCTGACTTCTCATCTTTTCTACTCTTTAGGATGGCGGATGCAATAAACAAGTTCACACAACCAGATGAAGATACACCCTTTGGACGCCACTTGAAGGAAGTCACTAGATACCTGAACATAGGAGTATCAAGCTTCACGGGAACCTACAACGCCACTTTACCTGAATAAGAACGCTGGATGATACAAGTTCAAGTTCCAGGAAGGACTTTCATGCCAGTCACTGAGCCCATAGAGTTTTCTTTTGATGCACCAACTTGGAGTCTAGGAAAGAGTATGGCAGCTCACATCGCCATGGGACGCATTGGAGAAGTCTACCGCAAGGATCTCAAGGATACTATCTACCAGATTTGTGGGCACCGAGATGAACACTGGGAGATGATTAGCACCAGGAAGGATAGATTAATCGCAGCTTTTATCCAGGAGTTAAACCAGCACATTCGACGACAGGAGAATCAGATGTGCGCCGACATGATAGATCTGAAGAAGGCTAAGACTAGAATCAAGGAACTGGAGGAAGAAGTCAAGGCTACACGTGAAGATTATGAAGAAGAAATTGAAGTATTGGTGGATAAGAATGCCGACCTAACTATGAAGATAGCGGTATTTATGGGAGGCCCTATGCCCGTAGATGAAGACGAAGAACCCAAGGAGATTAGCCCGGAAGACTACATCATCATTGACGGCACCGACTCGGAACAAGATAGTAGCGATGATGACTATGTTGATGAAGCAGGAGCAGATATCATGGAGTCTACAACCGTAGAATATTTCTAGTAGACCACCTCATTATTAGTAGTAGTCCACCATGTAAATATAGTAGTCCGAGCACTTTGCGATAGTTAGATCGATTGTATGCCTTTGTTTGATTGATTGAAGTGAATTGTGTGCTTTTGCCTCATGTGCATATGGGTAGTGTTTTCTCTTTAGATCCCCTCTATTCTTATATTTGTCTTTTCTAAAACCCTCAGATGCCTCCGAGACGTGACCCTGGATTTGCCTTTCCGCCGGAGCTCACCCAGTTGATCCAGCAGCAGAACACCTTGATGCAGTTGCTAGTTCAGAATCATAATCAGGGGAACAATAACAACAACCCACCACCACCACCACCTGTTGACCACTTAGCCCGTTTTCTTAGGCTAAATCCACCGGTGTTTTCCAATAGCACCGACCTGATAGTAGCAGATGATTGGCTCCGCAAGATAGCTAGGGAGTTGACCACAGCAGGATGCACAGGTGTGGAGAAGGTTAAGTTTGCAGCACATCAGTTAGAAGGACCTGCAGTATCCTGGTGGGAGAATTTCACAACCACCTTCCCAGTCGACACTGTCACATGGGACCAGTTTCAGCAGGCTTTTCATACTGCCCATGTTTCAGCAGGAGCAATGGCCATGACGAAGCGTGAGTTTCGTAACTTGCGCCAAGGAGGACGGACAGTTGGCCAGTATGTGGAGGAGTTTAGTAAGCTAGCACTTTATGCCCTAGATGATGTTGCTACGGATGCAGCTAAGCAGGAGAAGTTTCTAGAAGGACTGAATGATGAGTTGAGTATGCAGTTGATGGTAGCCACCTTCAACAACTACCAGGAGTTGGTAGACCGTGCTCTTATGATTGAAGGGAAGCAGCAGCAAATTGAGAACCGCAAGAGGAAGTATGGACAAGGAAAGTATAATTCAGGAGCTCAGTAGAAGCCGCGTTTTACCCCTAGGCCGGGAGGACATTTTCAGCATACCCATGGAGCAGGTAGCTCGCACAATCACAATGGCACCAAGAATGGTAATGGGAATGGAGGAAGCAATGGACAGAACTGCAACACCCCATCAACTCTAGCCAAGAAGGACTTGAGCCATGTCACTTGTTATAAGTGTTCGAAGCCAGGACATTATGCAAATGAATGTCCTGAAGGCGAAAATGGCAATGGAAGTTCTGGGAAGAAGCCGAACCCTTTCAACAGGGGACAGGTGAACCACGTTAGCATGGAGGAGGTTGAAGCTCAGCCCGATGCAGTAATAGGTAAGTTTTTGGTTAAGTCATTTACTGCACTCGTTCTTTTTGATACTGGTGCATCGCATTCATACATCTCAAGGGGATTTGTGGATAAGTATAACCTACAAACCCAAGCCCTTAGGTCACCCATGTTAGTAACCTCGCCAGGAGCAGAATATGTGCCTAGTCTATGGTGTGATCGGTTACCATTAAGGATTGGTAACTATGTTTTTCCCTCAGACATAATAGTATTGGAATCTCAAGGATTGGATGTGATATTAGGCATGGATTGGTTATCAAAGTATGAAGGGAATATTGAGTGTTCTAGTAAGACAATTTTGCTTACCACACCAGAAGGGAGAAGGATCAAGTATGTATCCCGGCATGTACCAAAGAGGACACAAGTAAATTGCCTAACAGGAGTTGTGCAGGAGGAAGTACCAGTGGTAAAGGATTTTCCTGATGTATTTCCCGAAAGAGTTGCCAGGCATGCCACCGGATAGAGACATTGAGTTTTTGATTGAGCTATTGCCAGGCACTGGGCCAATATTAAAGAGACCATATAGGATGCCAGCAAAGGATTTGGTGGAAATTAAGAAGCAGATTAAGGAGTTACTGGATAAGGGATATATTCGCCCAAGTTCTTCGCCTTGGGGATCGCCAGTACTTCTAGTGGAGAAGAAGGATGGATCGTGAAGAATGGTTGTTGATTATCGAGGATTGAACGAAGTAACGATCAAGAACAAGTACCCACTACCAATGATCAACGATCTGTTTGATCGGTTGCAAGGAGCTAAAGTGTTTTCCAAGATCGATTTGCGATCAGGATACCACCAGTTGAAGATTCGAGAACAGGATATACCTAAGACAACATTCACCACAAGATATGGACTATATGAGTATACCGTTATGTCATTTGGACTGACTAACGCACCTGCCTATTTTATGAACATGATGAACAAAGTGTTTATGGAGTTTTTTGATAAGTTCGTCGTTGTTTTCATTGATGATATCCTGGTTTATTCGAAGAATGAAGAGGAGCATAAGGAGCATTTGCGTTTGGTACTTGGAAAGCTCAGAGAACATCAGTTATATGCCAAGTTCAGCAAATCTGAGTTTTGGTTGAAGGAAGTAGGATTCCTCGGACACGTTATATCTGGAGAAGGTATAGCAGTAGATCCCGCTAAAGTTGAAACCGTGACCAAGTGGGAAGCACCAACAATAGTTGGAGAGATCCAGAGTTTTCTGGGACTCGCAGGATACTACCGGAGATTTATTGAGAATTTCTCAAAGATTGCAAAGCCTATGACGGAGTTGCTAAAGAAGGATACTAAGTTCAAATGGACAGAGGAGTGTGAGGCTAGTTTCCAGGAGTTGAAGAAACGCTTGGCTACCTCACCAGTGTTGATTTTGCCAGATCAAACCAAGGATTATGAGGTGTATTGCGACGCTTCACGTCGAGGACTTGGAGCAGTGCTTATGCAGGAAGGGAGAGTTGTTTCATATGCTTCAAGACAACTGAAGCCTCACGAATTGAATTACGCTACGCATGATTTGGAGTTAGCAGACGTAGTGCATGCATTGAAGACATGGAGACATTTCCTCATTGGAAATCATTGTGAGGTGTACACGGATCACAAGAGTTTGAAGTACATTTTCACACAGAAGTAGTTGAATCTCAGACAAAGGAGATGGTTGGAGCTTATCAAAGATTATGATATGAAATTGCATTATCATCCCGGGAAGGCTAATGTAGTAGCTGACACATTAAGCCGCAAGAGCCATGTCAATACGTTAATGACGGGAGAAATACCCAAGGAGTTAGCAGAAAATCTTCGTGAACTATGTTTGGAAATACCGCCAGTTGTTTGGACCAGATTTGATTAAGAAGTCTAAACAGAAGGTGAAGTTGATTCACGATAGGCTCAAGGTAGCCCAGTCCAGGCAGAAGAGCTACGCAGATTCTAAACGCAAAGAGACATTTTACGAAGTCGGAGATAGAGCTTATCTTCGAGTATCCCCACTTCGAGGGATTAAGCGCTTTAGAGTTAAGGGGAAGTTAGCACCATGATTTATAGGGCCATATCGAGTTTTGGAGCGTATGGGAGAAGTGGCCTACAAGTTGGAATTGCCAGAAGGATTGACAGGAGTTCATGATGTGTTCCACGTTTCTCAATTGAAAAAGTGTCACGCAGAGATGGCTGACATACCTTTGAGCGACATAGTGCCATTGGAAGCAATTCAGTTGGATAACAATTTGACCTATGAGGAAAAACCAGTCAAGATTCTTGAGTTTGCCAGCCGAGTTACTCGCAGCAAGGTTATCAAGTTTTACAAAGTTCAGTGGAGCCACCACACGGAGGATGAAGCCACCTGGGAGCGAGAGGAAGATTTTCTCAAGGACCACCCTCACCTATTTTCTAGCCAACCCGAATCTCGAGGGCGAGATTCATCGTAAGGGGGGTAGGTTTGTAACATCCCAAATTTTCAATTTGGAATGTTATACATTAGGTCATCATGCATATCATATTTTATTTTGCTTTTGGTTTTGATCCTAGAAAATCCTAAGCAACTCAAGGACCCACGGAGAGAGTTGGGGATTTCGTTATTTACATATTTGAGTTTTCTCAAATTATGTAAACAAGATCATTTGATTTTATTTATTTTATCATCAATTATTTCTATTACAAAAATATGAGAGAGGGAATAAAATGACTTTCCCAAAATATAGAAATAGTGAGGATTTAATAAAAAAATCAAGTAAGATTTATTTCGGAGTTTTTCGGTATTTTTAGTTGAATTTAGGAAATATGCGTGTTTTTCAAAGTTGTAGTTTGGGCCCAGATAAATGTTCACTTTATTGGGCTTGATTTTGGAAACCCGGGAAAATTTATTTCGTGATTTTTGGAGTGCGTTTAGTATTTCTTTTTATTTTTCTTCCAAGCGGAATTATTAAAAAAACGCGGAACCGACTATGGGGCGTAGTCGGCCAGGACACCGCCGGCCGAGGCTTTATAAGCCGCCGCCCCGGCCCGAGAGAGAGAGCCTAGCCGCCCAGCCCCGAAACCCTAACCCTAGCAGCCGCCACCGCCACCGCGGCCCGCCGCCGACTCGCCGGAGCAGCGCGCCGCCCGAGGTTCGCCGCCGCCTTGTTTTCCGTGCCGTTTAAAAAAAAATCTGTTCGTCGTTTTTCTTTTTCGTCGGGTTTTTCGCGGTTATTTTCTGATCGCGATTTCTGATCCGATTTTCGTTTTAGTATAACTTTTCGCTCGTTTATTGGAATCAGGCGATTCAAGCGCCTGGAGTTTTGTCTCGAAATCCTCTTTCCGAATAATCAACTTAAACATGTTTTTGCTACTGTAAAATTTGGCTTAGATCCAGATTACTAGAACGAAGTTGTTTTCTTTCGCCATTTGACTTCTTTTGCTTCGTTCGATTTGATTCTTTTTGCCAAACAGGGTTCTTAAGTTGAACTTACTGGTTAGATTTCTATTTGAGGTTTACTTGTGCATTAGATGAGTACTTATTGTATGCTTGTTTGTTTGTCTGCGATAGAATACCCGGAGTGCGCCGCTTGTTACGTTGAATCTCTAGGTTTCGTGGATCATCAGCAAGGCAAGTAACACTTTGATCATACCTTTTTCTACAACCCAGTTTTATTGCATTAGATCAATTCTCACACATTCCATGATTAGGATCTAATTAAATTGTGGGATGGGAAGTAGATGAGGTAGTACGTATTACCTGTTTATTATCAAACCTTTGGGAGTTACTTCTACGTTCGCTTATTATGCCATGCTATGCTAGTAGACGTGGATTGGGTGAGTGAAATCCATGACAGATGTGAGATTGATAATTAATGGTTTATCTAAGGTGGCAACTTAAACACACATCTGGGTGGATTGAGGCACCTGGGGTTTCCAGGACTTGCCTGTTTTTCTTTTGGACCGCCACCCAGGCTCAAAGGCATCATGAGATTATTCATAGTAGAAACTTCCATGTGCAGCCACAAGCCATTATGGGCTCTGGCATAGTTGACTAAGTTGTGCGAACTCTTACAGTGGTAGACTAGCAGATGTAGGGGATGTAGGTGGTACGGTCTACCCGATCGTAAGGAGCTAGCGCTTCTGAAAGACTATGTCTCGGTCATCCGTCTTCTCAAACACCCTGTAGTGCGAGAAACCAAACGAGGCGATCGAGTCTTGTGGGGAAAAGTGCGCAAACCTCTGCAGAGTGTAATAAACTAATCATGGTTAGTCGTGTCCCCGGTTATGGACATCTTGAGTATCTAGTACTTGGATTTTCATGTGAATCTCAACATGTTACTCTAAAGTTAATTTTGTTGGGTTTAATGATGTTACTTTAATTGGGATTGAGAATGCTGTCAACCATTCTCAATGTTTAACAACCACCATGATAGTATTTAAATTTATTCCTTTGAAGTAGGGAAAAATTGGCTTTACGCAAAAACTGTAACCATAGAGCTTTCCACCAGCCAAATATGCATATAGTATAGCTGTTTCATTCCATTACTCTCTATGTGTTACCTTGCCAGCATATTCCATGTGCTGACCCGTTTCGGGCTGCAACGTTAATGTTGCAGACTTTTCAGACGATGATTGAGGAGTTTTTAGGTCGTGGTTCTATACTCAGTGATGCCGTTGGAGTTGATGGACTCACTTAAGCCATATTTATTGTAATAAGTTCTCTTTTGAGACACTCGATGTAATAAGTGTGTGATTGCTACTCTGCTATAAATCCTCCGAGTACTGTGTGGTGTCAGCATTACTGATCCAGGGATGACACCGGAGCATAGAGATCAGACTGTTTGAGGTCTGGTCGCTACATTATTGGGCCAGGCCCATGTAATTTCGAAATACTTAAATATAGACTATTTTTAGAGTCCGTATATGTGCGGAAACAAGAGTTAGGGTTGGTTTCGGACCCCACCCTCAAGGGCCACGAAATTCCCCCCCTCTTCCTCCATATATACAGCCCTTAGGGTGTCGTTTAGACTTTGGGTTTTTTTTAGATTAAAAGTTCGCCATAGCTGCAACTTCTTGTACTTCGTTTGTGTCCAACTACCAGACCAAGACGTCACAGAACCCCACCTTGATCAATAAAGCTTTCATCCTATATTCGCAATATCCAGATTGCAATCTCAGTTTCTTGCTTGTTCTTCGTTTGCTTGCAGGAAACAGACCCTCGTGGTCAGGTTGATCGTGCTCTGGCATGGTCAATAACCCCTCGGAAGTTGGTTTAGAGATTTCTGAGGCGCGACGTCTCGCACGTTCGTAGTCGGATCGTCAAGGTCGACTCCCACAAAAACGATAGCCACCATCTCATCGAAACATCGGGACAGCTTTGCCTGTATCAAGTGGTATCAGATTTCCAGGTTGCTCGGTGAGATTTTACAGTTTTTCGTAGATTAGATTGAGTTTGTTCTTCATACCTACAGTCCACGAAAAAGCCACAAAAAAATTAGGGTTAGTTCATCATAGAACCAATATGAGCCTTTGCATAATCTTTTTAGGGTTTTTGCTTTGTTGAATTTGCGGTTGCATCGTCGTGTCAAGTTGCTGGTCTTAGAGTCTAGTCTTTTAGAGTTTCGAGTTTTGGTCATAAGTTGTCACGCCGCCGCCGCACCATCATCATCGCCTTGCCATCTACCACCTTTGCTTATCCGCCACCGCTCTGAAACCGTATCCATATACCACCACCAATCTGTATCCATATACCACCACGAATCTGTATCCATATACCACCACCGCTACCATATACCACCACCACTGCCATATACCACAACCATATATCCACCACCAATCCAAGTTCTTCTCATATTAGGTTTGTTTTTTAGATCAATCTAAATTCCGATTCGTGTTTCCTTGCCTGCGTAGGTCTAAAAAAAAGAGTCTGGAGACCCCCGGGCAGTTTTTAGGCCAAAATTTCGGCGACCAAAAATATTTTTTCCCTATCCTATTTTTAGGCTTTTCTGAGTCTTTTGAGCCACGTGCCATCATAGTGATTTTTTGTCGCACTTTTTCGTCGTCGCTGCCCTGATTTCCGGAAAAAATAGTCCAATTTTTTTTTCGTGCCCATCCCATCAGTTTGACGAGGGAAGAGTTTTGAGACACTCTCCATTATAGTGATTTTTCGCAAAAAAAGGAGGAGCGCAAAAAAAAGGAGCGCAAAAAAAGAGCGAATTTTTTTCCAAAGTGTGCTTTTCCCTTGTTTACGTGCAGCGCCGTGATTTTGTTAGTGTTCTAGGCTCGCGTCTCTAGCACGGTCTAGCCTAGGACCAGCACAGTACCGTCGTTGAGCATTTATTCAACTTTGCATCTCTGAATTGATTATTGCTGACCCTTTTTGCTACCATACTATAAGCCTTCCCAGCTCCACCTACATCTACGTCGTGCGTTTGACTCTCCCTGGCAATCGCTCTATCCAAGCTTTTGAGAGTTTTGACTACAACGGTTGCCGATCACCGCCTGCTGCTGGGTAAGAACTGATAAGAATTTGACATTTGCTTGACGGATTTGTGACACCCGCCACCACCACTAGTTGTTAGTAGTCTGTAGGATCATATTCTTGTGTGTTTCTATTGCTGCTAACCATGCCAGGATCACAAGCCGACGAGACTGACTGGGAGAACTTGACGAACAAGGAGCTTCATGATAAGTTTCAGCAAATGATGAGTGGACAGGTGCAAGATGTGCTAAACAGATTTGAAGAGGCCATGGAGAAGATAGATGGCATGGAGAAGACGTTTGAAACAAAGCTCGATAACAAGTTTGCTGAATTGCTTTTGCGTTTTCCACCACCACCACCGGCTGCTCCTGCCGCACCTCTGCAACAACAGCAACAACACCGACTACCTCCACATCGGGAAACAGCCCTCCACCGAGCGAGCCGTGTCCCTCTTCAGCCGGGCCAAACTGCTGGTGCTACTGTTGATACTTCTGTGGCTCCTACTGCTGATGTGGAGGAGGATGATTATGTGGGAGATTACGAGGATGAGGTTGATCAAAGTTAGAACTACGTGCCACCACCAGCACAGCAACCACCAGGTCGTCCACATGCAAATAATGGCAATTGTAGGGCTCACCCTCAGGTACGAGATCATGACCATCTCCCTAAACTAAAATTGAATATTCCACCATTTGAGGGTAGATATGTTCCTGATATATATCTTACTTGGGAGTTAGAAACTGAACAACGATTTACATGTTTACAATATCCCGAGGAGAGACGTGTTCCTGCTGCTATTTGTGCTTTCACTAGCTTTGCATGTGTTTGGTGGTCTGAACATTGTAGATTATATCCTATTCCAGCTACTTGGGCTGCTTTGAAAACTGCTATGCGTACTCGTTGGGTTCCACCATATTATCAACATGAATTACTTCAAAAATTGCAGCGTTTAAGACAAGGAAAAAATTCTGTAGAAGAATATTATCAGGAATTGCAAACTGGCATGATTAGATGTGGTATTGTTGAGGAGAATGAAGCTATGCTTGCACGTTTTACGGGTGGATTAAATAGAGAGATTCAGACCATTCTAGAGTATAAGGAGTATACTAATATCACTCGTTTATTCCATCTTGCTTGTAAAGCTGGACGTGAAGTGCAGGATCGACAGGCATTGGCGCGTACTAACTTTTCTGCAGGTCGACCTTCATCCTGGACACCACGTGCATCATCTACTTCCACACGTGCATCATCTACTTCCACGTGCACCTCCGTCGGCTGCCTCCTCCAACCTTGATACAATAAAGCAGGCACAATCACCACTATCTGCCAAGAGCACACCTTCTGGACCTGCAAAGAGCTCTTCTTCATCCATGGCATCAACAGGGCAAACACATGATATTATTTGTCGACGTTGCAAGGGTGGATGTTATTATGCGAGAGAATTCCCATCTAAGCGTGTGATGATTGTTACTGTGGATGGTGGGTATGAGTCCGCTAGTGACTATGATGAGGAGACTTTGGCTCTTATTACACGTGACGAACACGGTGGAGAGGATTCTGATCATGAGACGCAATACATGGCTCCTGAAGATGCTGACAGGTATGAAGGTTTAGTTGCTCAACGTGTTTTGAGTGTGCAGGTTACACAAGCTGAGAAAAATCAGAGGCATAATTTGTTCCATACCAACGGAGTTGTGAAGGAACGTTCTATTCGCGTGATCATAGATGGAGGGAGTTGCAACAACTTGGCTAGCATGGAGATGGCGGAGAAGCTATCTCTCACCACAAGACCACATCCACATCCTTACTACATCCAATGGTTCAACAACAGCGGCAAGGTTAAGGTAACACGTACTATTCGTGTGCATTTTAGTATCTCTACATATGCTGATTATGTTGATTGTGATGTGGTACCGATGCAAGCATGTTCCTTATTACTTGGAAGACCATGGAAATTTGATAAAAATTCTGTACACCATGGTAGAAACAATCAGTATACTCTTGTTCAAAAGGATAAAAATATTACTTTGCTCCAATGACTCCTGATTCCATTTTGAAAGATGATATTAATAGAGCTAATAAAGCAAAATAGGAGAAAAATAGAAGTGATTGTGGCAAAAGAATTTGAGCAACAAATGCAGCCTAATAATAAACCATCTAGTGTTGCTTCTGAAATTAAATTGAAAAGTGCATGTTTAATTGCCACCAAATCTGATATTGATGATTTTGATTTTAGCAAATCTGTTTGCTGTGCTTTTGTGTGCAAAGAGGCATTATTTTCATTCAAGGACATGGAGAAGATAGATGGCATGGAGCAGACGTTCTAAACAAAGCTCGATAACATGTTTAATGTATGGCTCGCGCGTCTTCCACCACCACCACCGGCTGCACCTTACGCACCTCTACGACAACAACAACAACAACAACAACAACAACAACAACGACTACCTCCACATCGCGAAACAGCCCTCCGCCGAGCAAGCCGTCTCCCTCTTGCACCTGGCCAAACTGTTGGTGCTGCTGTTGATACTTCTATGGCTCCTGCTACTGTTGCGGAGGAGGGTGATTTTGCGGGAGATTACGAGGATGAGGTTGATCAAAATCAGAACTACGTGCCACCACCAGCACAGCAACTACCAGGTCGTCCACATGCAAATAATGGCAATGGTAGGGCTCACCCTTAGGTACGAGATCATGACCATCTCCCTAAACTAAAATTGAATATTCCACCATTTGAGGGTAGATATGTTCCTGATATATATCTTACTTGGGAGTTAGAAACTGAACAACGATTTACACGTTTACAATATCCCGAGGAGGGACGTGTTCCTACTGCTGTTTGTGCTTTCACTAGCTTTGCATGGGTTTGGTGGTCTGAACATTGTAGACTATATCCTATTCCAACTACTTGGGCTGCTTTGAAAACTGTTATGTGTGCTCGTTGGGTTCCACCATATTATCAACGTGAATTACTTCAAAAATTGCAGCGTTTAAGATAAGGAAAATTTTTTGTAGAAGAATATTATCAGGAATTACAAACTGGCATGATTAGATGTGGTATTGTTAAGGACAATGAAGCTATGCTTGCACGTTTTATGGGTGGATTAAATAGAGAGATTCAGACCATTCTAGAGTATAAGGAGTATACTAATATCACTCATTTATTCCATCTTGCTTATAAAGCTGAACGTGAAGTGCAGGATCGATAGGCCTTGGCGCGACCTAACTTTTCTGCAGGTCGATCTTCATCATGGATACAACGTGCATTCTCTACTTCCACTACACCAGCACCTCCATCAGGTGCCACCTTCAGCCGTGATACAAGAAAGCAGGCACAACCACCACTATCTGCCAAGAGCACACCTCCCGGCCCTGCGCAGAGTTCTTCTTCTTCCATGGCATCAACAGGCACACAATTGATATTATTTGTCGTTGTTGTAAGGGAAGAGGACATTTTGCGAGAGAATGCGAATCTCAGCGTGTGATGATTGCTACTGAGGATGGTGGGTATGAGTCCGCTAGTGACTATGATCAGGAGACTTTGACTCTTATTACACGTGAAGAACACGGTGGAGATGATTCTGATCATGAGACGCAATACATGGCTCCTGAAGATGCTGACAGGTATGAATGTTTAGTTGCTCAATGTGTTTTGAGTGTGCAGGTCACACAAGCTGAGCAAAATCAGAGGCATAATTTGTTCCATACATATGGAGTTGTGAAGGAACGTTCTGTTCGCGTCATGGAGATGGTGGAGAATCTATCATTCACCACAAGACCACATCCACATCCTTACTACATCCAATGGTTCAACAACAGTAGCAAGGTTAAGGTAACACGTGTTGTTCGTGTGCATTTTAGTATCTCTACATATGCTGATTATGTTGATTGTTATGTGGTACCTATGCAAGCATGTTCCCTATTACTTGGTAGACCATGGCAATTTGATAAAAATTCTGTACACCATGGTAGAAACAATTAGTATACTCTTGTTCATAAGGATAAAAATATTATTTTGCTTCCAATGACTCCTGCTTCCATTTTGAAAGATGATATTAATAGAGCTAATAAAGCAAAACAGGAGAAAAATAGAAGTGATTGTGGCAAAAGAATTTGAGCAACAAATACAGCCTAATAATAAACCATCTAGTGTTGCTTCTGAAATTAAATTGAAAAGTCCATGTTTAATTGCCACCAAATCTGATATTGATGATTTTGATTTTAGCAAATATGTTTGCTGTGCTTTCATGTGCAAAGAGGCATTATTTTCATTAGAGGACGTGCCTTCCTCTTTGCCTCCCGCTGTCACTAACATTTTGCAGGAGTTCGCTGACATCTTTCCACAAGACGTGCCACCGGGATTACCACCTATTCGAGGGATTGATCATCAAATTGACTTAATTCCCGGTGCATCATTACCCAACCGTGCACCATACAGTACCAATCCAGAGGAGACGAAGGAGATTATGCGTCAAGTACAAGAACTGCTCGACAAAGGTTATATACGCGAATCCCTTAGTCCTTGTGCCGTTCCTATCATTTTAGTGCCGAAAAAGGATGGTACGTCACGTATGTGCGTTGATTGTAGAGGCATTAATAATATTACTATTCATTATCGTCATCCTATTCCTAGGCTAGATGATATGCTTGATGAATTGAGTGGCTCTATAATATTCTCCAAATTTGATTTGCATAGTGGATACCATCAAATTCGTATGAAATTGGGAGATGAATGGAAAACAGCATTTAAAACTAAGTTTGGATTATATGAGTGGTTAGTCATGCCTTTTGGGTTGACTAATGCACCTAGTACTTTCATGAGGTTAATGAACGAAGTTTTACGTATTTTCATCAGACGATTTGTGGTAGTTTACTTTGATGACATATTGATTTATAGCAAATCTTTGGAGGAACATTTGGAACATTTACGTGCTGTTTTTATTTCTCTACGTGATGCATGTTTGTTTGGTAACCTTGGAAAGTGCACCTTTTGCACCGACCGAGTATCTTTTCTTGGCTATGTTGTTACTTCACAGGGAATTGAAGTTGATAAAGCCAAGATTGCAGCTATTGAGAGTTGTCCGCAGCCCAAAACGGTCACACAAGTGAGGAGTTTCCTTGGCCTCGCTGGTTTCTATAGGCGTTTTGTGAGAGATTTTAGCACCATTGCTGCACCTCTCAATGAGCTTACAAATAAGGATGTGCCTTTTGTTTGGGGTACCGCATAGGAAGAAGCCTTCACGGTATTGAAAGATAAGTTGACACATGCTCCTTTACTCCAACTTCCTGATTTTAATAAGACTTTTGAGCTTGAATGTGATGCTAGTGGAATTGGATTAGGAGGTGTGTTATTACAAGATGGCAAACCTGTAGCATACTTTTCTGAAAAATTGAGTGGGCCTAGTCTGAACTATTCTACTTATGACAAAGAATTATATTCTCTTGTTCAGACCTTAGAAACATGGCAACATTATTTATGGCCCAAGGAATTTGTTATACATTCTGATCATGAATCTTTGAAACACATTAGAAGTCAAGCAAAACTGAACCGTAGACATGCTAAATGGGTTGAATTCATTGAGACTTTTCCTTATGTCATTAAACACAAGAAGGGTAAAGAAAATGTTATTGCTGATGCATTGTCTCGTCGTTATACTATGCTTTCACAACTTGACTTTAAAATATTTGGTTTGTAGACCATCAAAGATCAATATGTGCATGATGCTGAATTTAAAGATGTATTGCAGAATTGTAAGGAAGGGACAACTTGGAACAAGTTCGTTCTTAATGATGGATTTGTGTTTCGTGCTAACAAGCTATGCGTTCCAGCTAGCTCTGTTCGTCTTTTGTTGTTGCAGGAGGCGCATGGAGGAGGATTAATGGGACACTTTGGCGTCAAGAAGACGGAGGATATACTTGCTACACATTTCTTTTGGCCAAAGATGAGACATGATGTTGAGCGTTTTGTTGCTCGCTGCACTACATTTCAAAATGCTAAGTAACGACTCAATCCTCATGGTTTATATATGCCTTTGCCTGTACCTGGTGTTCCTTGGGAGAATATATCTATGGACTTTGTTTTAGGTTTCCCTCGAATAAAGAAGGGGAGGGATAGCATATTTGTTGTCGTGGATAGGTTCTCGAAAATGGCACACTTTATACCATGTCATAAAAGCGACGATGCTGTTAATGTTGCTGATTTGTTCTTTCGTGAAATTATTCGCTTGCATGGTGTGCCAAATACTATTGTTTCAGATCGTGATACTAAATTTCTTAGCCACTTTTGGAGATGTTTATGGGCTAAGTTGGGGACTGAGCTGCTTTTTAGTACTACTTGTCACCCCCAAACTGATGGACAAACTGAAGTAGTCAATAGAACATTGTCTACTATGCTTAGGGCTGTTTTGAAGAATAACAAGAAAATGTGGGAAGAATGCTTGCCTCATATTGAATTTGCTTATAATCGTTCATTGCATTCTACTATTAAGATGTGCCCTTTTGAAATTGTGTATGGTTTCCCACCTCGTGCACCTATTGATTTGTTGCCTCTTCCATCTTCGGAGAAGGTTAATTTTGATGCTAAAGAACGTGCTGAATTGATTTTAAAAATGCATGAGTTAACTAAGGAAAACATTGAGCGTATGAATGCTAAATATAAACTTGCTGGAGATAAGGGTAGAAAACATGTTGTGTTTGCACCTGGAGATCTTGTTTGGTTACATTTGCGTAAGGATAGATTTCCTAATTTGCGCAAATCAAAGCTAATGCCACGTGCTGATGGTCCTTTTAAGGTGCTAGAGAAAATAAATGATAATGCATATAAAGTTGAGCTGCCTGCAGATTTTGGGGTTAGTCCCACTTTTAACATTGCAGATTTGAAACCTTATTTGGGTGAGGACGATGAACTTTCGTCGAGGACGACTTCATTTCAAGAAGGGGAGGATGATGAGGACATCAATACCATTGTTACACCCACAACCCCTGCTGCTATACATACTGGACCAATTACTAGAGCTCGCACACGCCAATTGAATTATCAGGTACTTTCGTTTCTTGGTAACGATTCTAATGTTCATGAGAATATGATGCTGCCTAAATTGGATACATTTTCTTGCTTATAAATGAAGGGCCTATCTTGGACAAGAAAGATGAACCTTGGAACAAGTTCAAGCATGGAGATGATGGCATGCGCAAGGGAATCCAGAACGGAGTTACAAGTGATTATTTCAGGACTTTGAATCCACCATAAGAAGTGCATGAAGCCTTGGATGAAATATACAAGATGCCACTTCATAAATTTCGTCCAAAGGCTATTTTAGGTGCTGCATCACCTTATTATTGGGCCAGGCCTATCTATTTTCGAAATACTTAAGTATAGGCTGTTTTTAGAGTCCGTATGTGTGGGGAAACAAGAGTTAGGGTTGGTTTCGGACCCCTCCTCCAAGGGCCACGAAATTCCCCCCTCTTCCTCCATATATACAGCCCTTAGGGCGTCATTTAGACTTTGAGTTTTGTTTAGATTAAAAGTTCGCCATAGCTGCAACTTCGCGTACTTCGTTTTTGTCCAACGACCAGACCAAGACGTCACAGAACCCCACCTTGATCGATAAAGCTTTCATCTTATATTCGCAATATCTAGATTGCAATCTCAGTTTCTTGCTTGTTCTTCGTTTGCTCGCAGGAAACAGGCCCTCGTGGTCAGGTTGATCATGCTCTGGTGTGGTCAATAACCCCTCGGAGTTGGTTTAGCGATTACTAAGGTGCGACTTCCTCGCACGTTCGTAGTCGGATCGTCAAAGTCGACTTCCTCTAAAACGATAGCCACTATCTCATCGAAAGGCGGGACACCTTTGCCTCTATCAGAGCACCACCAAGACGGAGCTACGGCTACACCAACCACTTCGGCATCTTCGCCAAGTGCTATCAAGGCATCTTCACCTTTGGACGTACGGCATCTTCGCCTACTTCCCGTGAGTTCTCCTACATGGACATCATCAAGTACACGGCGGCCAACTACGAGCGAGGGTGACACTTCCATCTTCGGAAGCCTCCCAAGGAAGATGGCCGAGCATGGGACATTCCCTTCGGTCATGGAGACGAGCTACGAGGTGCCACATCATATGGGCCTCGTACAACAAGACGGCAACAAGAAGGTTGAGCAAGGGCCATCCCCTTTGACCACTCTTTAACAACATGAAGACGGCGCCCATATTGGGCTCATACTCCGAGTCAAGCTATGAGACCGCACATGAGACATTATATTTGGTCTTGGAGGAGAGTGATGATGTGCCATCTTCGGCCTTCATCCACAGCTACGACCATGACATGATTGAGCATGGAGACATTTGCACCTACATCTCTCTGACACCCACATATGAAGAGATGCCCCAATTCCCATGTGAGGAGAGCCACCACCACATGAATGACATGAGTGACTCCACCATATGTGACATTGAGTGCATTTCCTATGAGAGGATGAGTGTGACCACCACTAGCCCCACACTTGAGAGCATGCCACACATCCTATGTGAGGTTGAGCGCCATTTGAGTGACTCCACCAACCATATGAGTGAGAGCATCCAAGAGGGAGTGAGTGAGCCACAACACTTAGTGACTGAGGTAGTTGAGACGGCATGTGAGGCCACTTTGATTTCTAACGACCTAACCTCTACTCCGAGTGTATTTTCTTCTTTGGTGCTAGGCCTCCTACATGACAACACGCCTATCCTCTATGAGTCCATGCTTCCAATGGAGACAACGATGGCCATGGTGGAAGAAGATGCACCCCCCACATGGTTCCATCAAGATGAAGATGACCACGACTTGGTCTTCGACACCTCACCTATGACACATGAGCGATGCTCCAAAGCTAACATAGTTGATGGTGCTCCTCTTGTCCCACTAGTGGACTATCTCATGAATGATTGCTTGCATGATGTTGACACACCTATTCCCATGCTTCATGTTAGTGCGACTTCTTCATGTCATGACTTACCTATTTACGATGAATATGATGACGAGCATGTCGAGTTGCCTAGTTGTGATGCTATGCTCCATAGAATATCATGTAAAAATTCTATTGGTCACATCGTGTTTGACAATCCATTAAAATTGTCATATGCTATGAGTGAGATATCCCATATCGCATCATTTCAATATCAACATAGTAACTATACATGCCCCGTTACAATAAATCCCATTTGCACTTATGATGAGGAAATCAATACCATTGTTACACCCACAGCCCCTGCTGCTGTACATACTGGACCAATTACTAGATCTCACGCACGCCAATTGAATTATCAAGTACTTCCTTTTCTTGGTAACGATTGTAATGTTCATGAGAATATGATGCTGCCTAAATTGGATACATTTGCTTTGCTTACCAATGAAGGGCCTAGCTTGGACAAGAAAGATGAACCTTGGATCAAGTTCAAGCATGGATATGATGGCATGCGCAAGGGGGTCTAGAACGGAGTTACAAGTGATGATTTCAGGACTTTGAAGCCACCATGAGGAGTGCATGAAGACTTGGACGAAATATCCAAGATGCCACTTCATAAATTTCATCCAGAGGCTATTTTAGGTGCCGCATCACCTTATTATTGGGCTCTCAAAACATCCTATACTTAAGTATTTCAAAAAAAACATGGGCCTGGCCCAATAATAAGGTGATGCAACACCTAGAATAGCCTCTGGACGAAATTTATGAAGTGGCATCTTGTATATTTCGTCCCATGCTTCATGCACTCATTATGGTGGCTTCAGAGTCCTGGAATCATCACTTGTAACTCCGTTCTTGTTCCCCTTGCGCATGCCATCATCTCCATGCTTGAACTTGCTCCAAGGTTCATCTTTCTTGTCCAAGCTAGGCCCTTCATTTGTAAGCAAAACAAATGTATCCATCTTAGGCAGCATCATATTCACATGAACATTAGAATCCTTACCAAGAAACGAAAGTACCTGATAATTCAATTGGCGTGCGCGAGCTCTAGTAATTGGTCCAGTATGTATAGCAGCAGGGGCTGTGGGTGTAACAATGGTATTGATGTCCTCATCATCCTCCCCTTCTTGAAATGAAGTCGTCCTCGACAAAAGTTCATCATCCTCACCCAAATATGGCTTCAAATCTGCAATGTTAAAAGTGGGACTAACCCCAAAATCTACAGGCAGATCAAGTTTATATGCATTATCATTTATTTTCTCTAACACCTTAAAAGGACCATCAGCACGTGGCATTAGCTTTGATTTGGGCAAATTAGGAAATCTATCCCTATGCAAATGTAACCAAACAAGCTCTCCAGGTGCAAACAAAACATGTTTTCTACCCTTATCTCCAGCAAGTTTATATTTAGCATTCATACGCTCAATGTTTTCCTTAGTTAACTCATGCATTTTTAAAATCAATTCAGCACATTCTTTAGCATCAAAATTAACCTTCTCCGAAGATGGAAGAGGCAACAAATCGATAGGTGCACGAGGTAGGAAACCATACACAATTTTAAAAGGGCACATCTTAGTAGTAGAATGCAATGAACGATTATAAGCAAATTCAATATGAGGCAAGCATTCTTCCCACATTTTCTTGTTATTCTTCAAAACATCCCTAAGCATAGTAGACAATGTTCTATTGACTACTTTAGTTTGTCCATCAGTTTGGGGGTGACAAGTAGTACTAAAAAGTAGTTTAGTCCCCAACTTAGCCCATAAACATCTCCAAAAGTGGCTAAGAAATTTAGTATCACGGTCTGAAACAATAGTATTTGGCACACCATGCAAGCGAATAATTTCACGAAATAACAAATCAGCAACATTAACAGCATCATCGCTTTTATGACATGGTATAAAGTGTGCCATTTTCAAGAACCTATCCACGACAATAAATATGCTATCCCTCCCCTTCTTTGTTTGAGGTAAACCTAAAACAAAGTCCATAGATATATCCTCCCAAGGAACACTAGGTACAGGCAAAGGCATATATAAACCATGAGGATTGAGTCGTGACTTAGCTTTTTGACATGTAGTGCAGCGAGCAACAAAACGCTCAACACCCCGTCTCATCTTTGGCCAAAAGAAATGTGTAGCAAGTATATCCTCCGTCTTCTTGACGCCAAAGTGTTCCATTAATCCTCCTCCATGCGCCTCCTGCAACTACAAAAGACGAACAAAGCTAGCTGGAATGCATAGCTTGTTAGCACGAAACACAAATCCATCGTTACGAACGAACTTGTTCCAAGTTCTCCCTTCCTTACAATTCTGCAATACATCTTTAAATTCAGCATCATGCACATATTGATCTTTGATGGTCTCCAAACCAAATATTTTAAAGTCAAGTTGTGAAAGCATAGTATAACAACGAGACAATGCATCAGCAAGAACATTTTCTTTACCCTTCTTGTGTTTAATGACATAACAAAAAGTCTCAATGAATTCAACCCATTTAGCATGTCTACGGTTCAGTTTTGCTTGACTTTTAATGTGTTTCAAAGATTCATGATCAGAATGTATAACAAATTCCTAGGGCCATAAATAATGTTGCGATGTTTCTAAGGTCCGAACAAGAGCATATAATTATTTGTCATAAGTAGAATAGTTCAGACTAGGCCCACTCAATTTTTCAGAAAAGTATGCAACAGGTTTGCCATCTTGTAATAACACATCTCCTAATCCAATTCCACTAGCATCACATTCAAGCTCAAAAGTCTTATTAAAATTAGGTAGTTGGGGTAAAGGAGCATGTGTCAACTTATCTTTCAATACCGTGAAGGCTTCTTCCTATGCGGTACCCCAAACAAAAGGCACATCCTTCTTTGTAAGCTCGTTGAGAGGTGCAGCAATGGTGCTGAAATCTCTCACAAAATGCCTATAGAAACCAGCGAGGCCAAGGAAACTCCTCACTAGCTTCAATCTTGGCTTTATCAACTTCAATTCCCCGTGGAGTAACAACATAGCCAAGAAAAGATACTCGGTCGGTGCAAAAGGTGCACTTTCCAAGGTTACCAAACAAACGTACATCACGTAGAGCAATAAAAACAGCACGTAAATGTTCCAAATGTTCCTCCAAAGATTTGCTATAAATCAATATGTCATCAAAGTAAACTACCACAAATCGTCCGATGAAAGCACGTAAAACTTCGTTCATTAACCTCATGAAAGTAATAGGTGCATTAGTTAACCCAAAAGGCATCACTAACCACTCATATAATCCAAACTTAGTTTTAAATGTTGTTTTCCATTCATCTCCCAATTTCATATGAATTTGATGGTATCCACTACGCAAATCAACTTTGGAGAATATTATAGAGCCACTCAACTCATCAAGCATATCATCTATCCTAGGAATAGGATGACGATAACGAATAGTAATATTATTAATGCCTCTACAATCAACACACATACGTGACGTACCATCCTTTTTCGGCACTAAAATGATAGGAACATCACAAGAACTAAGGGATTTGCGTATGTAACCTTTGTCGAGCAGTTCTTGTACTTGACGCATAATCTCCTTCCTCTCCCCTGGATTGCTCCGGTATGGTGCACGGTTGGGTAATGATGCACCGGGAATTAAGTCAATTTGATGCGTAATCTCTCGAATAGGTGGTAATCCCGGTGACACGTCTTCTGGAAAGACGTCAGCGAACTCCTGCAAAATGTTAGTGACAATAGGAGGCAAAGAGGAAGGCACGTCCTCGAATGAAAATAATGCCTCTTGGCACACAAAAGCATAGCAAACAGATTTGCTGAAATCTAGATCATCAATATAAGATTTTGTGGCAAGTAAACATGCACTTTTCAATTTAATTTCAGAAGCAACACTAGATGGTTTATTATTAGGTTTCATTTGTTGCTCAAATTCTTTTGCCACAATCTGATTTTCACTCTTATTTTTCTCCTGTTTTGCTTTATTAGCTCTATTAGTATCATCTTTCAAAATGGATTCAGGAGTCATAGGAAGCAAATTAATATTTTTATCCTAATGAACAAGAGTATACTGATTGTTTCTACCATGGTGTACGGAATTTTTATCAAATTGCCATGGTCTACCAAGTAATAAGGAACATGCTTGCATAGGTACCACATCACAATCAACATAATCAGCATATGTAGAGATACTAAAATGCACACGAACAGTACGTGTTACCTTAACCTTGCCACTGTTGTTGAACCATTGGATGTAGTAAGGATGTGGATGTGGTCTTGTGGTGAGTGATAGATTCTCCACCATCTCCATGCTAACCAAGTTATTGCAGCTCCCTCCATCTATGATGACGTGAACAGAATGTTCCTTCAGAACACCCTTTGTATGGAACAAGTTATGCCTCTGATTTTGTTCAGCTTGTGTGACCTGCACACTTAAAACACGTTGAGAAACTAAACATTCATACCTGCCAGCATCTTCAGGAGCCATGTATTTGCGTCTCATGATCAGAATCATTTCCACCGTGTTCTTCACGTGTAATAAGAGCCAAAGTCTTCTCATCATAGTCACTAGCGGACTCATACCCACCATCCTCAGTAGCAATCATCACATGCTGAGATTTGCATTCTCTCGCAAAATGTCCTCTTCCCTTATAACGACGACAAATGATATCACTTGTGTGCCCTGTTGATGCCATGGAAGAAGAAGAACTCCGCGCTGGCCCAGGAGGTGTGCTCTAGGCAGATAGTGGTTGTTGTGCCTGCTTTCTTGTATCACGGCTGGAGGTGGCACCTGATGGAGGTGCTGGTGTAGTGGAAGTAGAGGATGCACGTGGTATCCATGATGAAGATCGACCTGCAGAAAAGTTAGTTCGCGCCAATGCCTGTTGATCCTGCACTTCACGTTCAGCTTTACAAGCAAGATGGAATAAACGAGGGATATTAGTATACTCCTTATACTCTAGAATGGTATGAATCTCTCTATTTAATCCACCCATAAAACGTGCAAGCATAGCTTCATTCTCCTCAACAATACCACATCTAATCGTGCCAGTTTGTAATTCCTGATAATATTCTTCTATAGAATTTTTTCCTTGTTGTTGTAGGGTAGGAACCCTAGGGGCCGATCTTTCATGAAAGGAGCAGATCCCATCCAAGAATGCGAAGAACACGTGGGGAAAACAAGGGAAAACACAAGAGGAAACACGAGAGAATCACTCAACCAACAAGAATAGATCACACATGCGCTAGATCGATGAACAAAAAGGGATACATGATCCAAATCCAACAAGGGACGATACAAAGGGTAGCCGGTTCTTCTCCGTGAGGAGGTCATGAATCCACAAGGGCATCTTCCCGTAAAGGGTTCTTGAATCCAAGGTGGATCTTCTCCGAAGAGCGGCCGCGGTCTCTCTCAAGGAGTAGATCCGATATGGATGAGCGAAGCTCTATCTCACAAATGAGCTAACACAACGCTAACCCTAGAAAGGAGGAGGGAGAGGTCTATTTATAGTCGTAGTGCAAATGGGGGTGAAGTGAAGGGGTACATGGGCCTCAGCCTGCAACTGGACACAGCCAGGTACCGGACGTCCGTTGGGGATCGGTCGTCCGGTGGCTCGTGGGCGGCCGGACGTTCGGTAGGGGTCGGTCGTCTGCTTGTTCTGACTCGTATGGTGGTGTAGCGGATTTTCGGTCTGGACCGGTCGTCCGGTCGCCGGTCGTCCGGTGGCGTCGGACGTCCGCTCGTTTGGCTCGGGCGAAGGGACACCGTCATCCGATCTGGACCGGTCATCCGGTGGATCTTCAGGCGCCGGACGTCCGGACCCGACCGGTCATCCGGTGGCCGGAGCTTCTTCGACAGCTCTTCTTCTTGCGTCTTCGTTTCCACGCTTCCCTCTCGGATGGTGTAGGTGTTCCTTGGCGCTTGCACTCCTCCACGTCGTCCGTAGCATTCCGACAATACCTATGCATGCAGACGGGAGAAGTGTCAAGTAGTATACCATCCTCGAATGGGTCAAGTGAGCACGTGTAAAGGAGATGATTCACCTTTGTGTATGTGAAGTAGATGTCGCACATGTCACTCGCCAAACTGACTCTTGAAATGGTGATGTCCATAGGATGCTCCGCATCATTTCCCCTCCATTGGGGAAGATCCTATCTCGGATCAAAATCCAAATCACCATGGGAAACAGATGGCGTCGCCGTGTAGGAGTGGTCGATCACCAAGTTCTCGTCATATTGAAGCTCAAAATGGGCACTCTCCAATGTCGCACCATCTTGGGATTCCTTCAAAAGGAGCAAAGACAACAAACACTTGAGGGCGTGTCCATGTGCATTCTTCACAATGCCGAAGTGGTATGAAAGGTGTTTGAGAAGCGAGTCATGGTAGAATGTATGAGGCTCGCTCTCAAGAGCTCGAATGGTCAACTCATGTGAAGCTGAAGTCGACACAAGGTCCAAGTATCCTACACATGCACAAAAGAAAGCAAAGAATGTATGCGCATGTTAGATAAACACATCATCCATCATGATAGTTCTCTTCTTTTGCACATAACCATTAGAAGTACAAGTGCATGGATAATATGATGCAACAATGGCTATATTCATGGCACTAGGTATATGGTGCAAAGAGGCAAGACAAGCATGCTTCACAAGGAATATGTCAAAATCTCCAAACATATGCGAGAATGCTATGGGGGCAATCTCATTAACAAGACTAAAATCGTTGGTGCATTCAATACATGGAAAATCATCTAGCGTGAGAGAGGCAACTTATGGAGATATATGACAAGAAGCAACAACAATCATGTGCAAAGCATGTAGATGGTTGTCATGAACCGCATGAAATGAACAAGTATGAATCATTGGTGATGCAACATAAGCAAGCATAGTAATAAAGTCATGCAAGCAAGTAGTGCGAAGATGCAACATACTAGAGGAAATCATGGCAATCATGTCATGTGAGCAAATAATAAACATAGACAATGCACATGACATATCGCAAGCACGAACACAAAGCAAGATGAAAGTATCATCATAGGCATGGGGTACAAAGCAAACATAGCAATAGCAAGCAATATCTCCACCAAGCTTGCAAATACACATACAAGTATGAGAATCAATCATCATGTGTAATGCAAAGCATGGGTCATGAATGTATGGCAAAAGCATAGTAATGAGCATATCACGCAAAGTGAACATGGCAAGATGGGCATAGAATATGTAGTGGACAATAATCCATAGCCAAGTGAGGGTCATGTAGAAAAATTGCGCGAAGTCTTTGCGCGAAGAGAGCGGTGGGAAGGACAATCCATGGGATCCCAAGTCATCGTTGCTCTCTAGAGCTCGTTTTGTCAACTCATGGGATTGCGAGGTTGACAAGTATTCATGGGTACCTACACAAAAGAAACACAAACCAAAGAAATTATGTGTGTGGTAAATGTACACATCATCCATCATGATGTGTATGTGCGCGTGAGAGTTAGCACAAGATAAGCATCGCTCAAAGAAATTTGATGCATGGTATAAGAACATGTCATCCAACATGAAAGAATAGTTATTGTGTATAACACGATGGGGATGCAAATTGAGCATACAAGTACAAGTATCATGCAATGGATGGGAGTGATCAAAATCTCCTAAAATGTATGAAGAAACTATGGGGGTCTCCTCATGAACAATATCGGAAACATGATATGGAGAAAATGGACAACATCCAAAACAATGCATATCCGAAGCTAGGTGGTCATGGCATGGCATATGAGATAAATGATGCAAAGGTAGCATGTCAATATCATCACAAGAGAAACAAATGCCAATAACCATGGGCTTGTCATCTATGCCATATGTGCAAATTGGGTTTATTTTAATGGCATATGCATAGTCACTATGAAGAGATTGCAAATATGACATGTGGTCGATCTCATGCATAGCATATGACAAGTCAAGCGGATTGGCAAACATGATGTGACCGAGAGAATTGTCACAAGAAATCCTATGTAACATGGCATCACAACTAAGAGAATCCACATGGCAATCATCATACTCATCATAAATGGCTAAATAATTGCATGGGGAAATCATACTAGCATGAATCATGTCACTAGGGGGATCAATATCATGAAAGCAATCAATGTCAAGAATGTGCACTAGTGGGACTAGAGCATCACCGTCACCTATGTTACCGTTTTCATTCCACTCAAGTGGTGTAGGTGAGGCGGGGAAGACCAAATGGTGGTCATCTTCATCTTGATGAAACCATGTGGGGGTGCATCATATTCCACCATGGCCATCGTCTTGTCCAAAGGTAGGACATAGTCGTCGTGAATCGGCGCGTCATCATAGACGGGACTTAGCACCAAATGAGAAGACACAATAGAGGTAGAGGTCAAGTCGTTAGTGTTGAAAGTGGCCTCGCATGACCTATCAACTATCTCATTCTCTCTATGTGGTGGTTCACGCACTCCCTCAAAATAGGTGCAATCAATCTCACGTATGGTGGAGTCACTCATTTCACTCAAGTGGCGGGGGTTGTGGATCTCCTCACATGGGAATTGATGCAACACATCATATATGGGGCTAGTGGTGAAGTCACTCTCACTCTCAATATGGTGGCAAAAGTCACTCAAGTCATCAAATGTTGCCATGATCGAAGGGAAAATCCCATGCTCAACCATCTCATCGTCGTCGCCATGGATGAAGGCCGAAGATGGCACATCATCACTCTTGCCTCCAAAGATGGAAGCATCATCCTTGCTTGCCACCTTGTCGCTCACCTTTAAAGCTTGGTCCTTGAGGGTCTCCTTAGTCATACTCGTCGCCGCACCGTCTTGAAAAAGAGTCATGGAGGACTCGACATCGTCAATGCCACAAAGAAGGATGGCGTCGAACTTGGGAGTATCATCTTGGAGCTCGTCGGGCTTGGACATCGTGGTGGTACTAGCCTCATGCTCATTCTCATGGAGCTTGGTCGTCGCGAAGTGAACTTGGGGTGGAGAAACTTTGGCCTTCATGAGTTCTTGTTCCGCGTTGAGAGCACCAATGTAGTTGTCGTCGAGGGACTTGTAGTTCTCCAGGAAGATCGTCTTGGACATGTCGTTGTGCAATCCCATCATGAAGTGGAACTTCATAGAAATGGGGTCGTCCACGCCGGCTCGTCGCAAGGCAATCTTCATCTCCTTGGATGGTGTTCTCCAATTGGCGCTGAAGTTGTTCCGTGGAGGTCGGAGGCACAAACTCTCAGCGCAAAGCTCGCTTCGTCTTGGCCCAACTCATGTCGTAGCTCTCCGAAGGTGTGTGAAGCAACCATGTGGACGCGTAGTTGTGGAAGTTCCTTGTGGCGCACTTCACTTGATCTTAGGGAGGGACTTGATGTAGCTTCAGGTCGTCGTCCATCAAACGCTCCCACTCGAGATACTCCTCGGGTTCTTTAGTCCCATAGAAAGGAATCGTGTGGTCGATGTTGAGGTCATAGTAGCTCGTGGAAGTCGCGGACTTGAGCTTGGGGAGCTTCTCTTGAGCGTACTCTTGAGGTGCTTGTTGGCGAAGATGCCATATATCCGAAGGCGAGGATGCCTTGAAGTCGCTTGGTGAAGATGCCAAAGTGGTTGGTGTAGCCGTAGCTCCGTATTGGTGGTGCTTGTCTCGCGGTCTTCTCTTGTGGTCATGAAGTTTGAACTTGGCGTGAAGTAGGGCTTATTGCGACTTGTAGGTAGGCGCATCTCGAGCATCTTCATGATGATGTTGTCGTTGTCGTGCTTGAGCTCGATGTAGATGTCGTTCGTCGTCGTCATGCACATGTTGCTTGGAGGTGACTTGCCCTTCATGACGAGGTGGATCACAAACGTGATGGTGGTCGCCATGGAGATGTGGACGAGGACGACTTGCGCTTGCATCATTTTTGCGCTCCGAAGACTTGTGACTTGAACGTCGCCGCCTTGAGGATGATGAAGGGGAAGAACGGTTGATCAACAAGGTCCGAATCTCCTCCATCCTTGCATCTTGCTCCTCCTTTTGTGTGGAAAGCTTGTTGTTGATGTAGTTGTACACGCCGTCGTTGTTGTGGAAGACCGGAGATGAAATGCCTTGCCTATTCATCACAAGATTTGAGCCAATATGAGTGGAGAAAGAGAAGAACGAATACCAAATGTACCTTGACCGAAGTTGAAAGTGGATCAATGATCACTCCAATGTGGACATGGAAATAGCACAATTGGTACCAATTCTTGTCGGTTTCTCACACCTACACAAGTAAGGCTTATGGTGGAGCTCAGTGAGGATAGTGGCACAAAAAATTGATGTAAAATGTTAGCAAGAGTCAATAATGTTGAAAGAGATTCACAAATTCGCAAGTGTAACAAGTAGACCAATAGCAATATGTGGCACACGGGAACACACACACGGATAGATAAATGGGGTCGTGCAACCAAGGATGAGCACAAAATGTGGAATCCACGGAAAACGCTCGTGTTGCACAACTCAAGAGAGACGCTAACACGATTGCTCTATAGGCGATACGACACTTCTGCACAGCCTATGATATGCAAAATGGATAAACTTTCTATCCCAAGTATGCTATGTATGTTTGGTTCCTGGTGTTTGATCCAAGATGATCGGATATGACAATCTTATGCAATGTGGTGGATGATATGGCTATTTCTTACAAGCTTCTTTGCTCTTTCTCTTTTGGTTAAAAGCTTTTTTTATATCCACTTTGCGAAATGCACAAACCAAGATAGTAATTGTGTATATGCGGGAACAAACTTGAGGCACACAAGATGATATGATACCAATATGATATGGTATGTACGCAATGTATGGTGTAGATCACTAATGTGCACAAGTAACATTGCCGACAATACTCAAATGGCTAGTTTTGATAGGCAAGTAACGCAAAATGGGCTAGGGGTTATCAATGCAAAGGCAAGGGAATATACAATGGAGGGGTACCACGATACCAAGATGATATGGAGGTTACCGTCCGCGGTGATGATGAGTGGCGGTGATCTTGATGGAGATACCAAGATGATGGAGACTCGTCCCTACGTAGCCGAAACACCTTAGGAAACGGAAAAACCACAACTCAAAATCTCAAGGACAAAAGTCAAATGGTGGTAGCGGAATGCGGTGGTTTTGCACTAGGCAATGCAGAAGTGGAGGTGATGGTGGTGGACTATACACGGTGTCGGAGTTGAAAGCACGATCCCTAAGTAGCCGAAACACCTTAGGAGACACAACTCACAACACAAACAAAATTGGGTTAAGTTGAGGTGGCGGAAGTGTATGCTGGGCAAGGTTATGCGGAAGTGGTGGTGGTGGTTGATGAAGAAGCGACCATCCCTAAGTAGCCTAGACACCTTATGATGCGGAGCATCCTACGATCATCCCCATGTACACTCGAGCATACGCCATTGGACCTAAGGTGAACTCGTTCCTACATGCTTCCCCTTTCCACTCATACGAGACATGTGCTTAGGAACCAATGAGACGACCATGGAGATGCTCGAGTCATACGCCAAGTCCACACGGAAGCGGATCAAGAAGTGCCTCAAGTGGAGTCGTCCTGGAGCTACAACGGCCGGACATCCGGCAGGAGCCCGGACATCCGGCGCCACCAACCAGAAGAAGACCAGAGAGAGACCGAAGCCAGGTGACTCTACAGCGGCCGGACATCCGGCCGACCCCCGGACATCCGGCGCCCCGCGACGGGCCGGACATCCGGCGCCTGCCCGGAAATCCGGCGCAGGCTATCCAGAGAGAAGATGAATCGACCACTCCAGCCCGGACATCCGGCCCGAGGCCCGGACATCCGGTGCCTCGCGAAGCCCCGGACATCCGGCCCCCAGCCCGGACATCCGGCGCCTGTCTGCACACATTGAACGGGCCAGAGGCCCATGTATCCCCCCTCTCACTTACCCCTTCGTGGGCTGACACTATATATACTCCCCCATCTCCTCCTAGCTAGGGTTAGCAAAGGATTAACTCATATGTGAGATAGAGCTTTGCTCATCCATTACGGATCTACTCCACGAGAGAGACCGCGGCCCCTCTACGGAGAAGATCACCTTGGATTCAAGACCCCTCACGGGAAGATCCCTTTGTGGATTCAAGACCTCCTCACGGAGAAGAACCGGTTACCTCTTGTATCGTCTGTTGTTGACTTTGGATCTTGTATCTTACCTTTGTGTTCATCGATCTAGTGCATGTGTGATCTATTCTTGTTGGTTGAGTGATTTCTCTCGTGTTCCCCTCGTGTTTCCCTTGTGTTTCCCCTCGTGTTCATCGCGTTCTTCGTAGGGATCCGCTCCTTTCGTGAAAGATCGGCCATCTAGGTTTCCATCCTACATCATATTGGTATCTAGATCTTAGGTTGATCATGATTTCGGAGCCTCCCCGTTGTGTTTTCTAGCCTAATTTTGTTGTCTTCTTCCTAAATTCTAAAATCCCCACCGAAAATAGCCCTAATTTTTTTTGTTATTTGTTGGTTTGATGATGTTTTGTTGATTTTGATCCATGGATTTGCTTGGTTTCGAGTGGATCTAGCATTTCCCCAAGTTTCCCCACTTTCCATCCACGAAATCTCTCCAATTTTGACCTTGAAATCATCAATTTTTGCCCCCAAATCGAGTTCCTCGAGTTCATCCTCGGATTTGGAGCCTGGACATCCGGCCACCCCGGAAATCCGGCCATTAGCCCGGACATCCGGCTCCTGGATCGCATTTCGCGCGCGGTTCTGGACATCAGGTCCCGGATATCCGGCCCGAGCCCCGGATGTCCAACCCCTGTACATTTCAGCTTCCCCGTTTCACTGTTTTGTCCATAACTAATTCATCCGGAGTCCGATTTTCGCGTTCTTTAGCTCGTTGAAAATCTCTTGACACCCCCCTTCCAATAAAAATACTACCAAACCCATTTGCCTCCATAAAAGTTTTGCAACTTTGGCATCTTTGCCTAGGGCTTCCACCACATCCTCCGCTACTCCACCACCGACTTCCGCAACCTAACCAATTTTGTTCCCCATTGCATATGTGGTTGCTTGAGTACTGATGCGAGTCTCCTAAGGTGTTTCGGCTACTTAGGGACGGTTGCTTCTTCATCAACCACCACCACCACCATAACTTCCGCATCGGCTTGCCCACCATACACCTCCGCCAACCCATATAACCCAATTTTGTTTGTGTTGTGAGTTGTGTCTCCTAAGGTGTTTCGGCTACTTAGGGACCGTGCTTCCAACTCCGACACCGTGTCCACCACATTGCATACTCCGAACCCCATCATTGCATTTCCGCAATCACATTGAGCTTCCGCGAAACCATCACCGCCTTCCACTACCACTATTCGACTTTTGTCCTTGAGATTTTGAGTTGTGGTTTTTCCGTTTCCTAAGGTGTTTCGGCTACTTAGGGACGAGTCTCCATCATCTTGGTATCTCCATCAAGATCACCGCCACTCAACATCGCCAAGGACGGTAACCTCGACGACACCATTGTATATTCCCCTTGCAATTGCATTGATAACCCCTAGCCCATTTTTGCGTCACTTGCCTATAGAGACTAGCCATTTGAGTATTGCCTGCAATGTTACTTGTGCACATTAGTGATCTACACCTCCCATTGCATACATACCATACCTTATTTGGTATCATATCATCTCTTTTGTCACAAGATTATTCCCGCATATACACAATTGCTATCTTGGTTTGTGCATTTCGCAAAGTGGCCATACATACAAAAAAAGAATAAGCTTTTAAGCAAAAGAGAAAGAGCAAAGAGCTTGTAAGCAAGTGCCATAGCATCATACCACATTGCATATAAGATTGTCATATCCGATCATCTTGGATCATCTTGAGATAAACACCGGGAACCACATTTTGGGATAGAAAGTTTATCCATTTTGCATATCATAGGTTGTGCACAAGTGTCGTATCCGCCTATAGAGCAGTCGTGCTAGCGTCTCTCTTGAGTTGTGCAACATGAGCGTTTTCCGTCGACTCCACATTTTGTGCTCATTCCTTGGTTGCACGACCCCATCGATCTATCCGTGTGTGTGTTTCCGTGTGCCATTCATTGCTATTGGTCTACTTTTTTCACTTGCGAATTTGTGAATCTCTTTCAACATTATTTGACTCTTGCTAACATTTTACATCAAATTTTTGTGCCACTATCCTCACTGAGCTCCACCATCAGCCTTATTTGTGTAGGTGTGAGAAACCAACAAGAATTGGTACCAATTGTGCTATTTCCTTGTCCACATTGGAGTCATCATTGATCCACTTTCAACTTCGGTCAAGGTACATTTGGCATAAGTTCTTCTCTTTCTCCCACTCGTATTTGCTCGAGTCTTGTGATGGATAGGCAAGGCATTTCACCCTCTGTCTACAACAACAACAACGAGTTCGATGCCATGAACAACTACACCGACGCCAAGATGAACGCTCAAATGGAGGAGATCAAATGTAACGCCCTGAGACCGATGCTCGAGAAGACCTCCATATATTCCGGGTTTCGCCATGTGTTTCATTTGTGCCTCCCCTTTTATTTTTTGGCATTGCATCATGTCATCATGCCATCATCTCATAAATATTTTGCAAATCAACTAAATAAATGGCATGGATCTTTGATCCATTTAAATCGAGGGAATTCACATGGTGATTCTCTTTATAACATATCCTCCCGATATTAGGGAGCTATATTAAATATTTCATTTGTTGGAATTAACGGGAACACACTTGCAAAATAAATCTCAATGCCTTTGTTATCACAAACTCTTGGCCTCTAACTTTGCCTATATATCGTTTAGTCATTTTCCGGAGCTCCACCTAAATTCTCAACATTTTGGGACAGTTCCAAAACCTAGTCCTAGTTCAAACCAATTTGAACTAAATTCAAATGAGTTTGAATTCACATCTTCCAATCTTGGCCTTTTATATTTTCTTGGGACAAGCGCATTTTTGTGAGTCCGGGAAAATAATCCCTTTGCCCAAATTCTTGTCCACTCATTTCTTTTCTCTCCTTTTATTTCTTTGCTTTCCTGTTTTTGTGAGAGATTTGAAGAAGACAGAGGTAGATGCCAGCAACAACAGCCGACCAGGCCTCTGGCCTTTCCCTCTCCATGGTCTGGCTCAGCAGATCGAGGTCCAACCAGCAACCCCGCCGGCCTCTAAGGCCCATTTGGCCCAAGGCCATCTCGCAGCCCAGCTGCACTAACCCTAGCGCATCCCTCCTCTCTCCCGCGAGTCATCCTCACGCCGCCAACCTCTTTCTCCCTTGATCCCATTCCCTTGCGCTCGACCTCCTTCTCCCTCTCGATGATCCAGTGCCTCCTCACCCTTTCCCTCGATCCCATCCTCCCCGACGCCCTCTCCTGGCCTCGCGCCGCCTCTCTTCCCTTTCCTCCTGGCGTCGCTGCACAGAGAGGGGGCCGCTACCGTGACCCTGTCGAACACCGGATCCCGAGCGCCGCGCCCCAAGGGCCCCACCTTCGCGCCGCCGTCCTCCATGGCCGTAGCCGACCGAGCTCGAAGCTCCCGCCGATGCACATCATCGCATCTCTGCTGCCTCCTCGCAGCCTGCCATCCTCGCCGCCGCCCGGGGTTCCCCTGCACCTCAAGCCTGACGCCCGACCTGCGACCTCCGCCACATCAATGTCCCTTGGCGCCCTGCCGGCCAATCTGGCCCCGTCGTCCAGGATCTCCATGGTGCTACCTTGCTGCTTCCTCCAGCGCCCAAGTCCACCTTGCCGCTTCCGCCGTCCTCACGCCCCTGCTTCTTCCATGGCGTTGTTGCCATCCATGGCAGCTCTGCCGCTGTCGCCTTACCGCCGCCGTCCAATGCAACACCTGCAGGAGATGGCCAGAGCCTCGATCCCCTGCTCCTCTGCTTCGGGTCCTAGTGTCCTGCGGCCATCGCCCCTGCATCATGCCAAGTACATGCACCGTGCCCTGAACCGCCAAGGAAGACCACCGAACAGGGATTCGCCAAGTACCAGGTCAACGGAGACCGCCAAGTTCGTTTCCACCGCCTTCGAAATCGCCAAGTAACACGACAACCTCGAAGGGATTCAACTCCGTCAAGTTCCTCTAACAATGACCCGAACGGCTACGAAACGTGTACCACGACTGTCGCCGAAGACCCGTGCAGCGGAACCGTCAAGTTCGACTACTTTCGTGTGTACCTTTACTTCCCACAATGACCGTGTACAACTACCATCCCGTGCATGTCGCGAAGTACCTCTTCGAAATGACCGAGTACCACTACCGTCGACCCTCGAAGAACCCGCGGACGACAAGTTCCTCGGTGTGACCCCGAACACCTACGGAGTGTGTACAACTACGAAACGAGAACAACTACTTCCTCTACTTTGCACCGAATGGGAATCGTCCCGTCTGCACGCTTCAAAGGTATAACCCCGAGACGACACTCGTGAACGAACGCATGCATGTTGTATGAGATGCACCCTTGTTTTGCCTCGAGTCTTAACTATCGGTGCACGTTGCCCTTCTTTTGCCTTGCCATCGACATGTGGGAACCCGGTTACGGGGATCAGCCCACCATCTTTTGCACGCTCCCGTCACTTCCTTTTGCACTGGTATCCCCGTGGACTCGTTCGACTACGTCCATTTGTCTTTTTCCTGGACTCGTTCTTCTTCCTTGCGGGATTTCAGGCAAGATGATCACACCCTCGAAATCACTTCTATCATTGCTTGCTAGAGGCTCTCTCTTTTGCTATGCCTATGCTATGATGCCTACCACTTGTTTTAAAGCCTCTCAAATTGCCATGTCAATCCTCTAACCCACCTTGTCCTAGCAAACCGTTGTTTGGCTATGTAACCGCTTTGCTCAGCCCCTCTTATAGCATTGTTAGTTGCAGGTGAAGATTGAAGTTTGTTCCTTGTTGGAACATGGAGATGTTGTTCCTCGTTGGAACATGTTTACTTGTTGGGATATCATATTATATCTTATTTAATTAATGCATCTATATACTTGGTAAAGGGTGGAAGGCTCGGCCTTATACCTAGTGTTTTGTTCCACTCTTGCCGCCCTAGTTTCCGTCATATCGGTGTTATGTTCCCGGATTTTGCATTCCTTACGCGGTTGGGTTATAATGGGAACCCCTTGACAGTAAGCTTTGAATAAAAATCCTCCAGAAAGGCCCAACCTTGGTTTTACCATTCGTCACCTAGCCTTTTTCCCTTGGGAGTCGCGCATCCCGAGGGTCATCTTATTTTAACCCCCCCGGGCCAGTGCTTGTCTAAGTGTTGGTCCGAACTAGAGTCCTTTGCAGCGCCACCTCGGGGAAACTTGAGGGCTGGTTTTAGTTGTACGGAGAGCTCATCCGGTGTTGCCCTGAGAACAAGATATGTGCAGCTCCTATCTGGATGTCGGCGCATCGGGCGGTCTTGCTGGACTTGTTTTACCATTGTCGAGGATGTCTTGAAGAACCGGGATACCGGGTCTGATCGGAATGTCTCGGGAGGAGGTCTATTCCTTCGTTGACCGTGAGAGCTTGTCATGGGCTAAGTTGGGACACCCCTGCAGGGTTTTGAACTTTCCAAAGCCGTGCCCGCGGTTATGGGCAGATGGGAATTTGTTAATGTCTGGTTGTAGAAAACCTGAAGTTGACCTTAATTAGAATGAATCAACTGCGTGTGTAACCGTGATGGTCTCTTTCCGGCGGAGTCCGGGAAGTGAACACGGTGTTGGAGTTATGCTTGACGTAGGTTGTTTTAGGATCACTTCTTGATCATACTTTCTCGAACGTGCTTTGCCTTCTCTTCTCGCTCTCCTTTGCGTATGTTAGCCACCATATATGCTAGTCGCTTGCTGCAGCTCCACCTCATACCTTTTACCCTACCCATAAGCTTAAATAGTCTTGATCGCGAGGGTGTGAGATTGCTGAGTCCCCGTGACTCACAAATACTTCCAAAACCAGCTTGCAGGTGCCGATGAGTCCGTGCAGATGACGCAACCAAGCTCAAGAGGAGCTCGATGAAGATCTTGTCCTTTATGTTGATTCATTCTAGTTGATCAGTAGTGGAGCCCAGTTGGGGTCGATCGGGGGACCTTTGTCGCATTTGGGGTTCTTCTTTTATTTTGGTTCCGTAGTCGAACCTTGATTGTATCTGGATGATGTAATGCTTTATTCATGTAATTGTGTGAAGTGGCGATTGTAAGCCAACTATGTATCTCTTTCCCTTATATATTACATGGGTTGTGTGAAGATTACCTCTCTTGCGACATTGCTTTCAATGCGGTTAGGCCTCTAAGTCGTGCTTCGACACGTGGGAGATATAGCCGCATCGAGGGCGTTACAAGTTGGTAATCAGAGCCTTCCCCGACCTTAGGAGCCCCATTGCTTGATCGTTTTTAGTGGCCGAGTTGTGTCTAGAAAAATGTTTTGAGTCATTTAGGAATTATATATCGGAGAGTTAGGAATTCTTTTTTACTTCCCAGTCTCCTCATCGCTCTGGTAAGGCATCCTGACGTAGAGTTTTGACTCTTCTCTTCTGAAATTTCACTAAAAAAAATTTTAGGATCACACGGGTATCTTGGAATCGTTCCGATGGTTTTGTGACGAGAACATTGTCTTGGTGCCTCCTGTCAGGGGTCTTGCGGAAGTGTCCCGGGGAGTTGAGATCCGAGGTATTGTCATCACAATTTTATCGTTGCAATTTTGGAATACCTGAGTTTAGTACGCCGACATCGAAAATCTCTTTTATGCAATTCGTTGGTGAGATAACCTCGATGCCACCCAGTACTGGGGCGGGAGTTCGGAGTATTGCCGTAACTCGTATAACGGATGCTTTTCGAAGGTTGAGGTATATGATTTCCGAAGGTTTCTTGGTTATGTGTTGAAGGATGGATACAGCTGGATGTAGGATTTGCTAGATTTGGGTGAGATATTATGCTTCCCTTGTATCCCCAACACCTGATTGCATAACCGGAAAGTTTCGGGAGTTTATAAGTGGGAATTCAAGTAGCTCTTAGGATATCTTTCCGACAGATGTATGATTTGAAATTGGGGTTCGACGTCTAGTGGTCCGCCTATTCACGGTCGGTTTTACAGTGGTCTCGTTGTGTCTTAAAGAGTCCTTGGCTATGCCGACTCGGGGATGCTTCGTATGTCATGTGCACTGCCTTGTACATGATGGTGCTGTACGATCGAGCCCGTGTAGGCCCCAGCACGAAAACTTCGGAGAAAATCTCTATCATATGTTTGTTCTGGCTTATTCCGCAAGCCAATCCTTGTTTTGTTTTGAGTTGTGGTATTCGAGTTGCTTCAATGTCGGGTGTTGATTCCATACCTTCCCCAAATGGTGTTCTCATACTCCAATTTGGATACAAATCCTTCTTGATCATCAAGATTGTCTTGTTAATCCTTTTCACCGCGTGTTTCTCTTCAAGTGGATCCGATCATTTCAACATCAGCAAGATCAATTATCATTTCTTCTCAACGGTGTTCATTTCATTCTCAACGGTGTTTTCCCACCCACCCACGCTTTTTCTTCGAGGACTCGGATTTCTTATCAAATATCCATTTTATTATGGAAGTCTCTCCATTCTTCTCCCTTCATGTTCTTATCCGGTGATTCTCATGAAGATACTAACGAAGTTTCTAGTTCATCATTCTCCATTCTTTCCTTTTCCGGTGGATCCAATTCAAGCTTTCGGTGTGTCATATTCTTTTCATTATTTCAAATGCCTTCTCATGCCGGTGCACCTCATAATCATTCCCCATTTGCTATTCAATTGTTCTGGAGTGCTCAAGATATCTCGAGGCTGTTATCTTATTCAAGTCTTTTAATTAAACCGGTGCAATCTCTCTCTCTTGAAATCATTCTACGGTGTTTCTTTTGAGTGGGCCCTAACCCACAGGTCTTTTCCCAGGATCTTACCTGACTCTTCTAATTCTCCCGGAGATATCCGTAAAATTATTTTCGAAGTTTGACGTAAGAATGAATTGTCATCAGTCAAATGCTTTTCTCCAAGATCTTATAATTCTTTTCATCGTTGGTTCAACCTTTCCAATTTTAATTCTGGAGTACTCAATAATTCTTGGTGGTGTTTCTCGTCGTCATTCTCTGCATTTGAAGACCGAAGAAGAGTTTTTCCTCCATTTCTTGCCCCATTCTCTTCAAGATTCGTGGTTCTAGCTTGTTGCCACTCTCTCGGTTGTTTTCAACTGTGAGAATTCTTTTCACCCATCCAGAGTAATTCAGGAGTCTTTTCAGTTTGATTCTCCGAAGTCCATCATTTCGGGATTATTCATTCTTAGCTTTCAGCTCTCATTCTCCAAATTTTACCGGTGCTTCGTTCAAGTGATCTTTAATCAGCTCATGATTCCTTCGTTCACTTGTATCTAAATCCTCTCAAGCATCTTCGTTCATCTTATATTTCTTCCCGGTGTTTCTTTATGTTTTATTCGTTCTTTTCAATTATTACGGTGGTTCATTCAAGTTTCTCTTCTTTTGTTTATCATATCAATTTATTTGTTATTTCTATCCTACCGGTGGTTCGTTGAAGACCTTCTCAAGTTGGTGCCATATCTATCTTCATCCTTTCCATGAGAATAAGTAGTGTGCCAAATCCATTGTTTGTCATCAATTTAATTGGTGAAGGATAAGCATAATGTAATTCTCATTCTTGTTTCATCGACTGAACTCAATTCCCTATTCTGGAGGTTCATCAAATTTCTGATTTCAATTGTGCATCTTCTCTTTTTCCGGAGTTCTCATGAAGGTTCTACATGATGGATTCAACAAGGATTTAATTCCTTCTCAAAGTGTTCATCGACAGTCTTTGCTAAGAAACTCAAGCTTTCATCATCTTGCTATCCGGAGTGCAATTCTTTCAACCGTATCATTCGAGGTGGTATTATGTCATTCTTGATAATTTGAGTTCATGTCTCATGATTCACATGTGGTCAAGGATGAGGTATTTTAAATCCATCAATCTCTTCTTTGGAGTTATCTTGGGGTTATACTTCACCTAAAGCCTTCCCTAAGGTTTGTTGCTATCCATGGTGCTTATAAAGGACCCAAGATCTTCTTTACCCTCCCGGTGGAAATATTTTTCTCGTCTCCTTGTTCTTATCAATCCAATACTTTTCCCATGAGTGGCAGGTTGTCACCTCATATTTTGAGCTGTATTCCATTAGACTATATCAAGCTTATCTTTTCGTTGTTGTGTTTCCATCAACTCCGTTCGACCCTACTCCTAAGGATACCTTTTCAAGTTCTTTTATGGCAGAAGTTGGCATTTTCTTCTCCATTCTTTTATTTCAATTATCTATATTCTATTCTTTCATTCCGGAGGCATTGTGTTGTTGCTCTTTTCAATCAATCATCTCTTTTTGTCAAAGATCATGATTTTTTTTCATGCCTATCCATTTAACCGGAGTGTCGTGTCCTCTGCTCAAGTTCTTTTCACCGTATCAAGTCTTGCATAACTTCTTAACAGGAGTGCTTTCAATATATATCTTGCCCTTCAACCTCGAGGTTTTTCGCAATGTTCTTTGTCCCTCCTTGCTAATGGAGTGTTTTCGACTTTGTTCACCTTTGTTGTATTCTTTTCTTGAATTTGTTCAACCTCTCAAGGTTATTTGGTTTCACTCGTTTGTCAAAGAAGCAACTTAGTTTTACCTCTTCTCTTTCTCTTCCGTTTGTCCCTCCGGTGCCATTCTAGATCTCGGGACGAGATCCTCTCGTAGTGGTGGAGTGTTGTAATGCCCCGAGACCGATGCTCGAGAAGACCTCCATATATTCCGGGTTTCGCCGTGTGTTTCATTTGTGCCTCCCCTTTTATTTTTTGGCATTGCATCATGTCATCATGCCATCATCTCATAAATCTTTTGCAACTCAACTAAATAAATGGCATGGATCTTTGATCCATTTAAATCGAGGGAATTCACATGGTGATTCTCTTTATAACATATCCTCCCGATATTAGGGAGCTATATTAAATATTTCATTTGTTGGAATTAATGGCAACACACTTGCAAAATAAATCTCAATGCCTTTGTTATCACAAACTCTTGGCCTCTAACTTTGCCCATATATCCTTTCGTCATTTTCCGGAGCTCCACATAAATTCTCAACATTTTTGGACACTTCCAAAACCTAGTCCTAGTTCAAACCCATTTGAACTAAATTAAATGAGTTTGAATTTACATCTTCCAATCTTGGCCTTTTATATTTTCTTGGGACAAGCGCATTTTTGTGAGTCCGGGAAAATAATCCCTTTGCCCAAATTCTCGTCCACTCATTTCTTTTCTCCCCTTTTATTTCTTCGCTTTCCTATTTTTGTGAGAGATTTGAAGAAGAGAGAGGTAGATGCCAGCAACAACAGACGACCAGGCCTCTGGCCTTTCCCTCTCCATGGTCTGGCTTAGCAGATCGAGGTCCAACCAGCAGCCCCGCTGGCCTCTAAGGCCCATTTGGCCCAAGGCCATCTCGCAGCCCAGCCGCACTAACCCTAGCGCATTCCTCCTCTCTCCCTCGACTCATCCTCACGCCGCCAGCCTCTTTCTCCCTTGATCCCATCCCCGTGCGGTCGACCTCCTTCTCCCTCTCGATCATCCAGTGCCTCCTCACCCTCTCCCTCGATCCCATCCTCCCCGACGCCCTCTCCTGGCCTCGCGCCGCCTCTCTTCCCTGTCCTCCTGGCGTCGTTGCACAGAGAGGGGGCCGCTATCGCGACCCTGTCGAACACCGGATCCCGAGCGCCGCGCCCTCAAGGGCCCCGCCTTCGCGCCGTCGTCCTCCATGGCCGTAGCCGACCGAGCTCGAAGCTCCCGTCGATGCACCTTGTCGCGTCTCTTCTGCCTCCTCGCAGCCGGCCATCCTCGCCATCGCCCGGGGTTCCCCTGCACCTCAAGCCTGACGCCCGACCTACGACCTCCGTCACCTCGATGTCCCTTGGCGCCCTGCCGGCCAATCTGGCCCCGTCGTCCAGGATCTCCATGGTGCTACCTTGCTGCTTCCTCCAGCGCCCAAGTCCACCTTGCCGCTTCCGCCGTCCTCACGCCCCTGCTTCTTACATGGCACTGTTGCCATCCATGGCAGCTCTGCCGCTGTTGCCTTACCGCCGCCATCCAGCGCAACACCTGAAGGAGATGGCAAGAGCCTCGATCCCCTGCTCCTCTGCTTCGGGTCCTAGTGTCCTGCGGCCATCGCCCCTGCATCATGCCAAGTACATGCACCATGCCCTGAACCGCCAAGGAAGACCACCGAATAGGGATTCGCCAAGTACCAGGTCAACAGAGACCGCCAAGTTTGTTTCTGCCGCCTTCGAAATCGCCAAGTACCACGACAACCTCGAAGGGATTCAACTCCGTCAAGTTCCTCTAACGATGACCCGAACGGCTACGAAACGTGTACCACTACTGTCGCCGAAGACCCGTGCAGCGGAACCGTCAAGTTCGACTACTTTCGTGTGTACCTTTACTTCCCACAATGACCGTGTACAACTACCATCCCGTGCATGTCGCGAAGTACCTCTTTGAAACGACCGAGTACCACTACCGTCGGCCCTCGAAGAACCCGCGGACGACAAGTTCCTCAGTGTGACCCCGAACACCTACGGAGTGTGTACAACTACGAAACGAGAACAACTACTTCCTCTACTTTGCACCGAACAGGAATCGTCCCGTCTGCATGCTTCAAAGGTATAACCCCGAGACGACGCTCGTGAACGAACGCATGCATGTTGTATGAGATGCACCCTTGTTTTGCCTCGAGTCTTAACTATCGGTGCATGTTGCCCTTCTTTTGCCTTGCCACTGACATGTGCGAACCCGGTTACCGGGATCAGCCCACCATCTTTTGCATGCTCCCGTCACTTCCTTTTGCACTGGTATCCCCGTGGGCTACCGGATAACCGATATGTTGCCATGGCATCATTTTCGTATTCGTTGTCGTGGCACCCCTTTCATTTCCGCCACGATGACAAATGCTTCATAATATGCTCTTGTTAACATTTTCTTAAAATTGCATAAACTTGAACATGACATCCGCATCATGATAACAACATTTAATATGTTTAAAAATTGTTGTTGCATTAAATTGCTAAGGCACATGAGGATTTATCGGAATTGTAGTTTGTTGTTCCGGCCTCATTTAAACTTGCTTAGATAGGTAGTTTTTTCATATGCTTCACCTCTTGCCATGTTAACAAACATTTAATTTTGTTGAGTACCTAACCGAGATCGAACTAAATAACTTGAATGTGGTGTTTCGTCAATATGCAACAGAGTTGCATATTGAGCTCCACTTAATCTGTAGGAATGTTTGTGCACTTTGCCATGCCATGCCATGTATCTTTAAACCGGACATGCATCATACTTGTTTACACATCGTGCCATGTCCATGTGTTGTTTATTTACTATGTTGTGTGCTTCTTTCCGGTGTTGCTTCTTCGGGTTGGTTCCGTTAACGTCGCGTTTGTGAGGAACCGTTCGACTACGTCCGTTTGTCTTCTTCATGGACTCGTTCTTCTTCCTTGCGGGATTTCAGGCAAGATGATCACACCCTCGAAATCACTTCTATCTTTGCTTGCTAGAGGCTCGCTCTTTTGCTATGCCTATGCTACGATGCCTACCACTTGTTTTAAAGACTCCCAAATTGCCATGTCAAGCCTCTAACCCACCTTGTCCTAGCAAACCTTTGTTTGGCTATGTTACCGCTTTGCTCAGCCCCTCTTATAGCGTTGTTAGTTGCAGGTGAAGATTGAAGTTTGTTCCTTGTTGGAACATGGAGATGTTGTTCCTCATTGGAACATGTTTACTTGTTGGGATATCACATTATATCTTATTTAATTAATGCATCTATATACTTGGTAAAGGGTGGAAGGCTCGGCCTTATGCCTACTGTTTTGTTCCACTCTTGCCGCCCTAGTTTTCGTCATATCGGTGTTATGTTCCCGGATTTTGCGTTCCTTACGCGGTTGGGTTGTAATGGGAACCCCTTGACGGTTCGCTTTGAATAAAACTCCTCCAGAAAGGCCCAACCTTGGTTTTACCATTCGTCACCTAGCCTTTTTCCCTTGGGAGTCGCGCATCCCGAGGGTCATCTTATTTTAACCCCCCCGGGCCAGTGCTTGTCTAAGTGTTGGTCCGAACTAGAGTCCTTTGCAGCGCCACCTCGAGGAAACTTGAGGGCTGGTTTTAGTTGTACGAAGCACTCATCCGGTGTTGCCCTGAGAACGAGATATGTGCAGCTCCTATCAGGATGTCGGCGCATCGGGCGATCTTGCTGGACTTGTTTTACCATTGTCGAGGATGTCTTGAAGAACCGAGATACCGAGTCTGATCGGAATGTCTCGGGAGGAGGTCTATTCCTTCGTTGACCGTGAGAGCTTGTCATGGGCTAAGTTGGGACACCCCTGCAGGGTTTTGAACTTTCGAAAGCCGTGCCCGCGGTTATGGGCAGATGGGAATTTGTTAACGTCCGGTTGTAGAAAACCTGAAGTTGAACTTAATTAAAATGAATCAACCGCGTGTGTAACCGTGATGGTCTCTTTTCGGCGGAGTCCGAGAAGTGAACACGGTGTTGGAGTTATGCTTGATGTAGGTTGTTTTAGGATCACTTCTTGATCATACTTTCTCGAACGTGCTTTGCCTTCTCTTCTCGCTCTCCTTTGCGTATGTTAGCCACCATATATGCTAGTCGCTTGCTGCAGCTCCACCTCATACCTTTTACCCTACCCATAAGCTTAAATAGTCTTGATCACGAGGGTGTGAGATTGCTGAGTCCCCGTGACTCACAGATACTTCCAAAACCAGCTTGCAGGTGCCGATGAGTCTGTGCAGATGACGCAACCAAGCTCAAGAGGAGCTCGATGAAGATCTTGTCCTTTATGTTGATTCGTTCTAGTTGATCAGTAGTGGAGCCCAGTTGGGGTCGATCGGGGGATCTTTGTCGCATTTGGGGTTCTTCTTTTATTTTGGTTCCATAGTCGGACCTTGATTGTATCTGGATGATGTAATGCTTTATTCATGTAATTGTGTGAAGTGGTGATTGTAAGCCAACTATGTATCACTTTCCCTTATGTGTTACATGGGTTGTGTGAAGATTACCTCTCTTGCGACATTGCTTTCAATGCGGTTATGCCTCTAAGTCATGCTTCGACATGTGGGAGATATAGCCGCATCGAGGGCGTTACATCAAAGCCTCATCAAGTCCTACAAGCGATCTTCCTCATCTTCGAGAAGACACTCAAGAGCACATGCTTCCGAGCTACCATCTCCAGCAAGATCACATCGGCATCGACACCATCACCACCAAGTACGTGAAGGTCAAGAGCTCAACACTAACAACCGGTCAACGACTTCACCATCTCCCTTGGCATCTTCGCCAAGCGACTTCAAGGCATCTTCGCCTTCGGATATACGGCATCTTCGCCAACAAGCACCCCAAGACTACGCTCAAGAGAAGCTCCCCAAGCTCAAGTCCGCGACCTCCACAAGCTACTACGACCTCGACACGGACCATGAGATTCCTTTCTATGGGACTCTAGAACCCGAGGAGTATCTCGAGTGGGAGTGTTTGATGGACGATTACCTCAAGCTACATCAAGTTCCTCCCAAAGATCAAGTGAAGTGCGCCACAAGGAACTTCCACGACTACGCGTCCACATGGTGGTTTCATGCACCTTCGGAGACCTACGACATGAGTTGGCCCAAGATTAAGAGAGCTTTGCGGCGAGAGTTTGTTCCCCCAACCTACACGGAACAACTTCAACGCCAATTGGAGAACACCATCCAAGGATCCAAGTCCATCGACGAGTACTTCAAGGAGATGAAGAAAGCCTTGCGACGAGCTGGCGTGGACGACCCCATTTCGATGAAGTTCCACTTCACGATGGGATTACACAATGACATCTCCAAGACGATCTTCCTCGAGAACTACAAGTCCCTCGACGACAACTACATTGGTGCTCTCAAGGCGGAACAAGAACTCATGAAGGCCAAGGCTTCTCGACCCCAAGCACACTTCTCGAAGACCAAGCTCCAAGAAGACGAGCATGAGGATAGTACCACCAAGATGTCCAAGCCCGATGAGCTCCAAGACGATGCTCCCAAGTTCGACTTCACCGCCATCCCTCTTTGTGGCATTGATGATGCCGAGTCTACTTTGACTCTTTTTCAAGATGGTGCGGCGACAAGTACGACTACGGAGACCCTCAAGGCCCAAGCTTTGGAGGCGAGTGGCGAGGTGGCGAGCAAGGATTATGTTTCCATCTTAGGAGGCGAGAGTGATGATGTGCCATCCTCGGCATTCATCCACGGCGACAACAACGAGATGGTTGAGCATGGGATTTTCCTTTCGACCACAGCGACGTATGATGACTTGAGTGACTTGTGCCACCATATTGAGAGTGAGAGTGACTTCACCACTAGCCACATATATGTGTTGCCACAATTCCCATGTGAGGAGAGCCACAGCCCCCACCACTTGAGTGAGATGAGTGACTCCACCATATGTGAGTTTGAGTGCACCTATTTTGAGGGAGTGAGCGAACCACCACATAGAGAGAGTGAGATAGTTGATAGGTCATGTGAGGCCACTTTCAACACTAACGACTTGACCTCTACCTCTATTGTGCCTTCTCATTTGGTGCTAGGTCCCTTATATGATGATGCGCCGATTCTCGACGACTTCGTCCTACCTTTGGACAAGACGATGGCCATGGTGGAATATGATGCACCCCCCACATGGTTCCATCAAGATGAAGATGACCACCATTTGGTCCTTCCCACCTCACCTACACCACTTGAGTGGAATGAAAACGGTAACATAGGTGATGGTGATGCTCTAGTCCCACTAGTGGACATTCTTGACATTGATTGCTTTCATGATGTTGATCCCCCTATTGACATGCTTCATGCTAGTATGATTTCCCCATGCGATGATTTACCCATTTATGATGAGTATGATGATTACCATGTGGAGTCTCTTAGTTGTGATGCCATGTTACATAGGATTTCTTGTGACAATTCTTTCGGTCACATCATGTTTGCCAATCCACTTGACTTGTCATATGCTATGCATGAGATCGACCACATGTCATATTTGCAATCTCTTCATAGTGACTATGCATATGCCATTAAGATTAACCCAATTTGCACTTATGGCATAGATGACAAGCCCATGGTTATCGGCATTTGTTTTTCTTGTGACGATGCTGCCATGACCACCTAGCTTTGGATATGCATTGTTTTGGATGTTGTCCATTTTCTCCATGTTATGTTTACAATATTTCTCACGAGGAGACCCCCATAGTTTCCTCATACATTTTAGGAGATTTTGATCCATCCTATCCATTGCATAATCCTTATACTTGTATGCACAATTTGAGTCTCCATTATGCTATACATAATAACAAACCTCTCATGATGGATGACATGTTTCTATATCACGCATCTCATTTATTTGAGCATTGGATATTTTGTGCTAACCAACACAAGCACGTATGCATCATGATGGATGATGTGTACATCTACCACGCACACACAATTTTCCCTTTGTCTTTGTTTTGTGTAGGTACTCATGTATACTCGTCAACCTCTCAATCCCACGAGTTGACGAAACGAGCTCTTGAGAGCAACGACGATTTGGGATCCCGTGGACTATCCTTACCATCATTCTCTTCGCGCAACGACTAGCGCATCTTTTCTACTTGTCTCTCACATGGCTATGGGCTATATACCGCTTGTCGCTTCATGCTCATTTTACCGTGTTCACTTTGCATGCTATGCTTGCTTCTATGCCTTTGCCATGCAATTGTGAGCCTTGCTTGCATCTACCCCTGATTCACAATTATGTTAGACCTATGTGTATTTGCATGCTTGGTGGAGATCCTTGTTGCTATTGCCATGTTTATCATGTGCCTCATGCTATTGATGCTATTTTTCTCATATCCTCCTTTCATGCTTGTGCTATGTCATGTGAATTATTCATGCACACTATTTGCACCCATGACATGTTTGCTATGATTCCCTCTAGTACGTTGCATCTTCGCACTACTAGCTCACACCACTTGATTGCTATGATTGCTTGCTTTGTTGCATCACCCATGTTCCTTTCTTCCTCGCTTAATTGGGTTGATGACATATATGCTCGTGCCTCTCACTTGATACATCTTGTTCATTGTCGCTTGCCTCCAATTGTTGCATCTATTAATCGTGGAGACTTGGACACTTTACTTGTGATGCATGCTTGCTTGATTGAGCCTATTGTATTTGGTTGTTCTCGCATCATCATATGCCTCCATACTATGAAGTGCTCCCTTGTCCTTTTTTATGATGAGCATGATGCATACACTTGTTGGGTATTTTACCACATGAATGATAGGTTTTGCATCTCCGCTAACCTCATTTATTTTTCCGAGTGTTTGTCATGTTCTTTCATGTTGAAGGATTCACAAGGCGATACCGTCATGACACAATTTGGTCATGTGAAGGCATACACGATGTGCAACACCAACATTTGCGAGAATCTCCTAAAGGTGAACTCTTTCCCTTTGAGCCATCTTCAAATATTCATATTGGATGGGTCACTCTTTCATTGTTGTTTCCTTCTTCTTCTCTACATGTTACATCTATTGGATGGAGGACCGACAATGGAGATGGAACCCATGAACCTTCAAGTTGAGGAGCGCTCGGACTTATTGGATGCACCTTCGAACCTCCACTCATGCCACGACATCGAGCATTGCGACACCTTCGAGTACTTGGATTGCGCCATGTCTTCCTCTTCGTCCAACTACAAGTCCGTCCACGACAACCGTTTCCATGGTGATGAGGTTTTCGATCCGAGGTCGGATCTTTCCCATGGGAGGGGAGATGATGCGGAGCATCCTACAATCATCCCCATGTACACTCGAGCATACGCCATTGGACCTAAGGTGAACCCGTTCCTACATGCTTCCCCTTTCCACTCATACGAGACATGGTTGCTACCTAATGCAAAGACGCTACATGTGCTTAGGAACCAAGGAGACGACCATGGAGATGCTCGAGTCATACGCCAAGTCCACACGGAAGCGGATCAAGAAGTGCCTCAAGTGGAGTCACCGCGGAGCTACAGCGGCTGGACATCCGGCAAGAGCCCGGACATCCGGCGCCACCAACCAGAGGAAGGCCAAAGAGGGACCGAAGCCAGGCGACTCTACAGCGGCAGGACATCTAGCCGACCCCCGGACATCCGTTGCCCCGCGATGGGCCGGACATCCAGCGCCTACCCAGAAATCCGGTGCATGCTATCCAGAGAGTAGATGAATCGGCCACTCCAGCCCGGACATCCGGCCCGAGGCCCGGACATCCGGCGCCTCGCGAAGCCCCGGACATCTGGCCCCCAGCCCGGACATCCGGCGCATGTTTGCGCACAGTGAACGGGCCAGAGGCCAATGTATCCCCCCTCTCACTTACCCCTTTGTGGGCTGACACTATATATACTCTCCCATCTCCTCCTAGCTTGGGTTAACAAAGGATTAGCTCATATGTGAGATAGAGCTTTGCTCATCCATTACGGATCTACTCCACGAGAGAGACTGCGGCCCCTCTACGGAGAAGATCACCTTGGATTCAAGACCCCTCACGGGAAGATCCCTTTGTGGATTCAAGACCTGCTCACGGAGAAGAACCGGTTACCTCTTGTATCGTTCGTTGTTGACTTTGGATCTTGTATCTTACCTTTGTGTTCATCGATCTAGCGCATGTGTGATCTATTCTTGTTGGTTGAGTGATTTCTCTCGTGTTCCCCTCGTGTTTCCCTTGTGTTTCCCCTCGTGTTCATCGCGTTCTTCGTAGGGATCCGCTCCTTTCGTGAAAGATCGGCCATCTAGGGTTCCACCCTACATCATCTTAGGAGACTCAAATCACTCCTCAAGCAACCACTAATGCGATGGAGAACAAAATTGGTTAGGTTGCAAAAGTCGGTGGTGGTGTAGCTGATGATGTGGTGTAATCCCTAGGCAAAGATGCCAAAATTCACAAAATTAGATGGAGTCAAAATATGCTGGTGGTATTTTTGTGGGAAGGGGATGTCAAGAGCTTCAAAATGAGCTAAAGAACATCAAAATCGGAGTTGGGATGAATTAGTTATGACCGAAACAAATTTTGAGCGAAGTCAGTTTTTTACAGGTAGCGGACATCCGGAAATGGACGGATGTCCGGTCGCCGGACGTCCGGTCAGGTCAGAAATCCGCTAATTTCAGCTCGGGTTAGGGGTTCCGGTCGTCCGGTAAGGTCGGACGTCCGGTGCTTCCTGGGTCTTCGAACATCCGGTAAAGCAACGGTTGTCCGGTGTATCAGGGTCAACTCCAGATCCGAGATTCAGGACGCGATTTTGGGCGGAATTTGGTGATTTTGGGGTCAACATTGATGAGATTTCGTGGATGAAAGATGGGGAAACTTGGGGTAATTCTAGATCCACTCGAAACCAAGCAAATCCATGGATCAAAATCAACAAAGCATCATCAAACCAACAAATCACAAAAAAATTGGGGCTATTTTTGGTGGGGATTTTCGAATTCAGGACGAAATCAAGCAAAAGAAGACTACAAAACGGTGGGGGAGGCTCCGAAATCGTTATCAACGTGGCTCATGATACCAAGATGATGTAGGGTAGGAACCCTAGGGGCCGATCTTTCACGAAAGGAGTGGATCCCATCCAAGAACGCGAAGAACACGACGGGAAAACGAGGGAAAACACAAGAGGAAATATGAGAGAATCACTCAACCAACAAGAATAGATCACACATGCGCTAGATTGATGAACACAAAGGGATACATGATCCAAATCCAACAAGGGATGATACAAAGGGTAGCCGGTTCTTCTCCGTGAGGAGGTCTTGAATCCACAAGGGGATCTTCCTGTAAAGTGGTCTTGAATCCAAGATGGATCTTCTCCGAAGAGGGGCCGCGGTCTCTCTCAAGGAGTAGATCCGATAAGGATGAGCGAAGCTCTATCTCACAAATGAGCTAACACAATGCAAACCCTAGAAAGGAGGAGGGAGAGGTCTATTTATAGTCTTAGTGCAAATGGGGGTGAAGTGAAGGGATACATGGGCCTCAGCCCGCAACTGGACACAGCCAGGTACCGGACGTTCGCTCGGGACCGGTCGTCCGGTGGCTCGTGGGCAGCCGGACGTCCGGTAGGGGCCCGTCGTCCGCTCGTTCTGGCTCGGATGGTGGTGTAGCGGATTTCCGGTCTGGACCGGTCGTCCAGTCGCCGGTCGTCCGGTGGCGTCGGACGTTCGCTCGTTTGGCTCGGGCGAAGGGACACCAGTCGTCCGGTCTGGACCGGTCGTCCGGTGGATCTTCAGGCGCCGGACGTCCGGACCCGACCGGTCGTCCGGTGGCTGGAGCTTCTTCGATAGCTCTTCTTCTTGCATCTTTATTTCCACGCTTCCATCGCAGATGGTGTAGGTGTTCCTTGGCGCTTGCACTCCTCCACGTCGTCCATAGCATTCCGACAATACCCATGCATGCACACGGGAGAAGTGTCAAGTAGTATACCATCCTCGAAGGGGTGAAGTGAGCACGTGTAAAGGAGATGATTCACCTTTGTGTATGTGAAGTAGATGTCGCACGTGTCACTCGCTGAACTGACTCTTGACATGGTGATGTCCATAGGATGCTCCGCATCACATGTCTTAAACGCTGCAATTTTTTAAGAAATTCACGTTGATAATATGGTGGAACCCAACGAGTACGCATAGCAGTTTTCAAAGCAGCCCAAGTAGGTGGAATAGGATATAATCTACAATCCTCAGACCACCAAACACATGCAAAACTAGTGAATGCACAAACAGCAGCAGGAACATGTCTCTCCTCGGGATATTGTAAACATGTAAATCGTTGTTCAGTTTCTAACTCCCAAGTAAGATATATATCAGGAACATATCTACCCTCAAATGGTGGATTATTCAATTTTAGTTTAGGAAGATGGTCATGATCTCGTACCTGAGGGTGAGCCCTACCATTGCCATTATTTGCATGTGGACGACCTGGTGGTTGCTGTGCTGGTGGTGGCACATAGTTATGATTTTGATCAACCTCATCCTCGTAATCTCCCACATAATCATCCTCCTGCACATCAGCAGTAGGAGCCACAGAAGTATCAACAACAGCACCAGCAGTTTGGCCCGGCTAAAGAGGGACACGGCTCGCTCGACGGAGGGCTGTTTCCGGACGTGGAGGTAGTCGGTGTTGTTGCTGTTGTTGCAGAGGTGCGGCAGGAGCAGCCGGTGGTGGTGGTGGTGGAAAACGCGAAAGCAATTCAGCAAACTTGTTATTGAGCTTTGTTTCAAACATCTTCTCCATGCCATCTATCTTCTCCATGGCCTCTTCAAATTTTTTTAGCACATCTTGCACCTGTCCACTCATCATTTGCTGAAACTTATCATGAAGCTCCTTGTTTGTCAAGTTCTTCCAGTCAGTCTCGTCGGCTTGTGATCCTGGCATGGTTAGCAGCAATAGAAACACACAAGAATATGATCCTACAGAGTACTAACAAGTAGTGGTGGTGGCGGGTGTCACAAATCCATCAAGCAAATCTCAAATTCTTACCAGTTCTTACCCAGCAACAGGCGGTGATCGGCAATCGTTGTAGTCAAAACTCTCAAAAGCTTGGATAGAGCGATTGCCAGGGAGAGTCAAATGCACAACGTAGATGTATGTGGAGCTGGGAAGGCTTATAGTATGGTAGCAAAAAGGGTTAGCAATAATAAATTCAGAGATGCAAAGTTGAATAAACGCTCAACGACGGTACTGTGCTGGTCCTAGGCTAGACCGTGCTAGAGACGCGAGCCTAGAACACTAACAAAATCACGGCGCTGCACGTAAACAAGGGAAAAGAACACTCTGGAAATGATTTTTTCGCTCTTTTTTTTGCGCTCCTCTTTTTTTTGCGAAAAATCACTATAATGGATAGTGTCTCAAAACTCTTCCCTCGTAAACTGATAGGATGGGCACGAAATTTTTTTTTCGATTTTTTTTTCCGGAAATCAGGGCAGCGACGATGAATAAGTGCGACGAAAAATCACTATGATGGCACGTGGCTCAAAAGACTCAGAAAAGCCTAAAAATAGGATAGGGAAAAAATATTTTTGGTCGCCGAAATTTTGGCCTAAAAACTGCCTGGGGGTCTCCAGACTCTTTTTTTTCCCGAGACCTACACAGGCAAGGAAACACGAATCGGAATTTAGATTGATCTCAAAAACAAACCTAATATGAGAAGAACTCGGATTGGTGGTGGATATATGGTTGGGGTATATGGCAGCGGTGGTGGTATATGGTAGCAGTGGTGGTATATGGATACAGATTGGTGGTGGTATATGGATACGGATTGGTGGTGGTATATGGATACGGATTTAGAGCGGTGGCAGATAAGCAATGGTGGTAGATGGCAAGGCGATGATGATGGTGCGGCGGCGGCGTGACAACTTATGACCAGAACTCGAAACTCTAAAAGACTAGACTCTAAGACCAACAACTTGACACGACGATGCAACCTCAAATTCAACAAGGCAAAAACCCTAAAAAGATTATGCAAAGGCTCAGATTGGTTCGGATATGATGAACTAACCCTAATTTTTTTGTGGCTTTTTCATGGACTGTAGGTATGAAGAACAGACTCGATCTAATCTACGAAAAACTGTAAAATCTCACCGAGCAACCTGGAAATCTGATACCACTTGATAGAGGCAAAGGTGTCCCGATGTTTCGTTGAGATGGTGGCTATCGTTTCTGTGGGAGTCGACCTTGACGATCCGACTACGAACGTGCGAGATGTCGCGCCTTAGCAATCGCTAAACCAACTTCCGAGGGGTTATTGACCACGCCGGAGCATGATCAACCTGACCACGAGGGTCTGTTTCCTGCAAGCAAACAAAGAACAAGCACGAAACTGAGATTGCAATCTGGATATTGCGAATATAGGATGAAAGCTTTATTGATCAAGGTGGGGTTCTGTGACGTCTTGGTCTGGTCATTGGACACAAACGAAGTACGAGAAGTTGCAGCTATGGCGAACTTTTAATCTAAACAAAACCAAAGTCTAAACGATGCCCTAAGGGCTGTATATATGGAGGAAGAGGGGGGGGGGATTTCGTGGCCCTTGAGGGTGGGGTCCGAAACCAACCCTAACTCTTGTTTCCCCACACACACGGACTCTAAAAATAGCCTATACTTAAGTATTTCAAAATTACATGGGCCTGGCCCAATAATAAGGTGACGCAGCACCTAGAATAGCCTATGGACGAATATTATGAAGTGGCATCTTGTATACTTCGTCCAAGGCTTCATGCACTCCTTATGGTGGCTTCAAAGTCCTGAAATCATCACTTGTAACTCCGTTCTTGATCCCCTTGTGCATGCCATCAACTCCATGTGTGTTCTTGCTCCAATGTTCATCATTCTCCAAGCTAGGCCCTTCATTTGTAAGCAAAACAAATGTATCCGATTTAGGCAACATCATATTCTCATGAACATTAGAATCATTACCAAGAAACGAAAGTACCTGGTAATTTAATTTGCGTGCGCGAGCTCTAGTAATTGGTCCACTATATGTAACAGTAGGGATGTGGATGTAACAATGGTATTGATGTCCTCCTCACTTCGCGTACTTCGTTTGTGTCCAACGACCAGACCAAGACGTCACAGAACCCCACCTTGATCAATAAAGCTTTCATCTTATATTCGCAATATCCAGATTGCAATCTCAGTTTCTTGCTTGTTCTTGGTTTTCTTGCAGGAAACAAGCCCTCGTGGTCAGGTTGATCGTGCTCCGGCGTGGTCAATAACCCCTCGGAGTTGGTTTAGCGATTGCTAAGGCGCGACGTCCTCGCACGTTCGTAGTCGGATCGTCAAAGTCGACTTCCTCTAAAACGATAGCCACTATGTCATTGAAACGCGGGACACCTTTGCCTCTATCAAGTGGTATCAGATTTTCAGGTTGCTCGATGAGATTTTACAGTTTTTCGTAGTTTAGGTCGAGTATGTTCTTCATACCTATAGTCCACGAAAAAGCCAAAACAATATTTAGGGTTAGGTCATCATATCCGAACCAATCTGAGCCTTTGCATAGTTTTTTAGAGTTTTGCTTTGTTGAATTTGCCGTTGCATCATCGTGTCGAGTTGCTGGTCTTAGCGTCTAGTCCCTTAGAGTTTCAAGTTCTGTTCATAGGTTGTCACGCCGCCGCCGCACCATCGTCATCGTCATTACAATATACCACTACCCCACCATATACATCGCCGCTGCCATATACCACCACCAATCCGAGTCCACATATACCATCGCCATATACCACCACCAATCCGAGTCCGGATATACCATCGCCATATACCACCACCAATCCGAGTCCAGATATACCACCATAATCCGAGATTACGTGGTACCCGCAGAGGAAAAATAGTTCCAAACTCAAAAAAAAACTAAGTCTGGAAAATTCTGGCTAGGCAGTTTTTAGACCATTTGTAGACTTTTTCGAAAAAAAATTGTTGCGGAGCAAAAAAAAAGAGGAAAAAAGTGCAAAAAAGTGAAAAAAAGAAAAAAAATTTCAGAGTGTGCTCCTCCATTGTTTACGTGCAGCGCCGTGATTTTGTTAGTGTTCTAGGCTCGCGTCTCTAGCACGGTCCAGCCCAGGACCAGCACAGTACCGTCGTTGAGCGTTTATTCAACTTTGCATCTCTGAATTGATTATTGCTGACCCTTTTTGGTACATATTATAAGCCTTCCCAGCTCAACATACATCTATGTCATGCGTTTGACTCTCCCTGGTAATCGCTCTATCCAAGCTTTGAGAGTTTTGACTACGATGGTTGCCGATCACCGCCTGCTGCTGGGTAAGAACTGGTAAGAATTTGAGATTTGCTTGACAGATTTGTGACACCACCACCACCTCTTGTTAGTAGTCTGTAGGATCATATTCTTGTGTGTTTCTATTGTTGCTAACCATGGAAGGATAACAAGCCGATGAGCCTGACTGGGAGAACTTGACGAATAAGGAGTTGCATGATAAATTTTAGCAAATGATGAGTGGACAGGTGCAAGATGTGCTAAACAGATTTGAAGAGGCCATGGAGAAGATAGATGGCATGGAGAAGACATTCGAAACAAAGCTCGATAACAGGTTTAATGAATTGCTCGCGCGTCTTCCACCACCACCACCGGCTGCACCTAACGCACCTCTACAACAACAACAACAACAACAACAACAACAACAACAACAACGACTACCTACACATCGCGAAACAGCCCTCCGCCGAGCGAGCCGTCTCCCTCTTGCAGCTGCCCATTCTGTTGGTGCTGCTGTTGATACTTCTGTGGCTCCTGCTGCTGATGCGGAGGAGGATGATTTTGCGGGAGATTACGAGGATGAGGTTGATCAAAATCAGAACTACGTGCCACCACCAACACAGCAACCACCAGGTCGTCCACAGGCAAATAATGGCAATGGTAGGGTTCACCCTTAGGTATGAGATCATGACCATCTCCCTAAACTAAAATTGAATATTCCACCATTTGAGGGTAGATATGTTCCTGATATATATCTTACTTGGGAGTTAGAAACTGAACAACGATTTAAATGTTTACAATATCCCGAGGAGAGACGTGTTCCTACTGCTGTTTGTGCATTCACTAGTTTTGCATGTGTTTGGTGGTCTGAGCATTGTAGATTATATCCTATTCCAGCTACTTGGGCTGCTTTGAAAACTGCTATGCGTACTCGTTGGGTTCCACCATATTATCAACGTGAATTACTTCAAAAATTGCAATGTTTAAGACAAGGAAAAAATTTTGTAGAAGAATATTATCAGGAATTACAAACTGGCATGATTAGATGTGGTATTGTTGAGGAGAATGAAGCTATGCTTGCACGTTTTATGGGTGAATTAAATAGAGAGATTCAGACCATACTAGATTATAAGGAGTATAATAATATCGCTCGTTTATTCCATCTTGCTTGTAAAGCTGAACGTGAAGTGCAGGATCGACAGGCATTGGCGCGAACTAACTTTTTTGCAGGTCGATCTTCATCATGGACACCATGTGCATCCTCTACTTACACTCCACCAGCACCTCCATCAGGTGCCACCTCCAGCCGTGATACAAGAAAGCAGGCACAACCACCACTATCTGCCAAGAGCACATCTGCGGGACCTGCGCAGAGCTCTTCTTCTTCCATGGCATCAACAGGGCACACAAGTGATATTATTTGTCGTCGTTGTAAGGGAAGATGACATTTTGCGAGAGAATGCCAATCTCCGCGCGTGATGATTGCTACTGAGGATGGTGGGTATGAGTCCGCTAGTGACTATGATGAGGAGACGTTGGCTCTTATTACACATGAAGAACACGGTGGAGACGATTCTGATCATGAGACGCAATACATGGCTACTGAAGATGCGGACAGGTATGAATGTTTAGTTGCTCAACGTGTTTTGACTGTGCAGGTTACACAAGCTGAGCAAAATCAGAGGCATAATTTGTTCCATACAAAGGGAGTTGTGAAGGAATGTTTTGTTCGGGTCATCATAGATGGAGGGAGCTGCAATAACTTGGCTAGCATGGAGATGGTGGAGAAGCTATCTCTCACCACAAGACCACGTCCACATCCTTACTACATCCAATGGTTCATTAACAGCGGCAAGGTTAAGGTCACACGTACTATTCGTGTACATTTTAGTATCTCTACATATGTTGATTACGTCGATTGTGATGTGGTACCTATGCAAGCATGTTCCTTATTACTTGGTAGACCATGGCAATTTGATAACAATTATGTACACCATGGTAGAAACAATGAGTATTCTCTTATTCATAAAGATAAAAATATTACTTTGCTTCCTATGACTCCTGAATCCATTTTGAAAGATGATATTAATAGAGCTAATAAAGCAAAACAGGAGAAAAATAAGAGTGAAAATCAGATTGTGGCAAAAGAATTTGAGCAACAAATGAAACCTAATAATAAACCATCTAGTGTTGCTTCTGAAATTAAATTGAAAAGTGCATGTTACTTGCCACAAAATCTGATATTGATGAGCTAGATTTCAGCAAAGCTGTGTGCTATGCTTTTGTGTGCAAAGAGGCATTATTTTTTTCGAGGACGTGCCTTCCTCTTTGCCTCCTGCTGTCACTAACATTTTGCAGGAGTTTGCTGACGTCTTTCCAGAAGAAGTGCCACCGAGATTACCACCTATTCGAGGGATTGAGCATCAAATTGACTTAATTCCCGGTGCATCATTACCCAACAATGCACCATACCGTACCAATCCAGAGGAGACGAAGGAGATTATGCGTCAAGTACAAGAACTGCTCGACAAAGGTTATATACGCGAATCCCTTAGTCCTTGTGTTGTTCCTATCATTTTAGTGCTGAAAAAGGATGGTACGTCGCGTATGTGCATTGATTGTAGAGGCATTAATAATATTACTATTCATTATCGTCATCCTATTCCTAGGCTAGATGATATGCTTGATGAATTGAGTGGCTCTACAATATTCTCCAAAGTTGATTTGCGTAGTGGATACCATCAAATTCGTATGAAATTGGGAGATGAATGGAAAACATCATTTAAAACTAAGTTTGGATTATATGAGTGGTTAGTCATGCCTTTTGGGTTAACAAATGCACCTAGTACTTTCATGAGGTTAATGAACGAAGTTTTACGTGCTTTCATTGGACGATTTGTGGTAGTTTACTTTGATGACATATTGATTTATAGCAAATCTTTGGAGGAACATTTGGAACATTTACGTGCTGTTTTTATTGCTCTACGTGATGCATGTTTGTTTGGTAACCTTCGAAACTGCACCTTTTGCACCGACCGAGTATCTTTTCTTGGCTATGTTGATAAAGCCAAGATTGAAGCTATTGAGAGTTGGCCGCAGCCCAAAACGGTCACACAAGTGAGGAGTTTCCTTGGCCCTGCTGGTTTCTATAGGCGTTTTGTGAGAGATTTCAGCACCATTGCTGCACCTCTCAACGAGCTTACGAAGAAGGATGTGCCTTTTCTTTGGGGTACCACACAGGAAGAAGCCTTCACGGTATTAAAAGATAAGTTGACACATGCTCCTTTACTCCAACTTCCTGATTTTAATGAGACTTTTGAGCTTGAATGTGATGCAAGTGGAATTGGATTAGGAGGTGTGTTATTCCAAGATCGCAAACCTGTTGCATACTTTTCTGAAAAATTGAGTGGGCCTAGTCTGAACTATTCTACTTATGATAAAGAATTATATGCTCTTGTTCGGACCTTAGAAACATGGCAACATTATTTATGGCCTAAGGAATTTTTTATACATTCTGATCATGAATCATTGAAACACATTAAAATTCAAGCAAAACTGAACCATAGACATGCTAAATGGGTTGAATTCATTGAGACTTTCCCTTATGTCATTAAACACAAGAAGGGTAAAGAAAATGTTATTGCTGATGCATTGTCTCGTCGTTATACTATGCTTTCACAACATGACTTTAAAATATTTGGTTTGGAGACCATCAAAGATCAATATGTGCATGATGCTGAATTTAAAGATGTATTGCAGAATTGTAAGGAAGGGAGAACTTGGAACAAGTTTGTTCCTAACGATGGATTTGTGTTTCGTGCTAACAAGCTATGCATTCCAGCTAGCTCCGTTCGTCTTTTGTTGTTGCAGGAGGCGCATGGAGGAGGATTAATGGAACACTTTGGTGTCAAGAAGACGGAGGATATACTTGCTACACATTTCTTTTGGCCAAAGATGAGACGGGATGTTGAGGTTTTTGTTGCTCACTGCACTACATGTCAAAAAGCTAAGTCACGACTCAATCCTCATGGTTTATATATGCCTTTGCCTGTACCTAGTGTTCCTTGGGAGGATATATCTATGGACTTTGTTTTAGGTTTAAATCGAACAAAGAAGGGGAGGGATAGCATATTTGTTGTCGTGGATAGGTTCTCAAAAATGGCACACTTTATACCATGTCATAAAAGCGATGATGCTGTTAATGTTGCTGATTTGTTCTTTTGTGAAATTATTCGCTTGCATGGTGTGCCAAATACTATTGTTTCAGATCGTGATACTAAATTTCTTAGCCACTTTTGCAGATGTTTATGGGCTAAGTTGGGGACTAAACTGCTTTTTAGTACTACTTGTCACCCCCGAACTGATGGACAAACTGAAGTAGTCAATATAACATTGTCTACTATGCTTAGGGCTGTTTTGAAGAATAACAAGAGAATGTGGGAAGAATGCTTGCCTCATATTGAATTTGCTTATAACCGTTCATTGCATTCTACTACTAAGATGTGCCCTTTTGAAATTGTGTATGGGTTCCTACCTCGTGGACCTATTGATTTGTTGCCTCTTCCATCTCCAGAGAAGGTTAATTTTGATGCTAAAGAACGTGTTGAATTGATTTTAAAAATGCATGAGTTAACTAAGGAAAACATTGAGCGTATGAATGCTAAATATAAACTTGCTGGAGATTTCCTAATTTGCGCAAATCAAAGCTAATGCCACGTGCTGATGGTCCTTTTAACGTGTTAGAGAAAATAAATGATAATGCATATAAACTTGAGCTGCCTACAGATTTTGGGGTTAGTCCCACTTTTAACATTGCAGATTTGAAGCCTTATTTGGGTGAGGACGATGAACTTTCATCGAGGAAGACTTCATTTCAAGAAGGGGAGGATGATGAGGACATCAATACCATTGTTACACCCACAACCCCTGCTGCTATACATACTGGACCAATTACTAGAGCTCGCGCACGCCAATTGAATTATCAGGTACTTTCGTTTCTTGGTAACGATTCTAATGTTCGTGAGAATATGATGCTGCCTAAATTGGATACATTTGTTTTGCGTACAAATGAAGAGCCTAGCTTGGACAAGAAAGATGAACCTTGGAGCAAGTTCAAGCATGGAGATGATGGCATGCGCAAGTGGAACAAGAACGGAGTTATAAGTGATGATTCCCGGACTCTGAAGCCACCATAATGAGTGCATGAAGCATGGGACGAAATATACAAGATGCCACTTTATAAATTTTGTCTAGAGGCTATTCTAGGTGCTGCGTCACCTTATTATTGGGCCAGGCCCATGTATTTTCAAAGTACTTAAGTATAGGCTGTTTTTAGAGTCCGTATGTGTGGGGAAACAAGAGTTAGGGTTTGTTTCAGACCCCTCCACCAAGGGCCACGAAATTCCCCCTCTCTCCTCCAAATATACAACCCTTAGGGCATCGTTTAGACTTTGGGTTTTGTTTATATTAAAAGTTCGCCATAGCTGCAACTTCGCGTACTTTGTTTGTGTCCAACGACCAGACCAAGACGTCACAGAACCCCACCTTGGTCAAGAAAGATTTCATCTTATATTCGCAATATCCAAATTGCAATCTCAGTTTCTTGCTTGTTCTTCATTTGCTCGGAGGAAACAGACCCTCGTGGTCAGGTTGATCGTGCTCCGGCGTGGTCAATAACCCTCGGAAGTTGGTTTAGCGATTGCTAAGGCGCGACGTCTCGCACGTTCATAGTCAGATCGTCAAGGTCGACTCCCATAGAAAATGATAGCCACCATCTCATTGAAACATCGGGACACCTTAGCCTCTATCAACTTATGGCATAGATGACGAGATGATGGTCATTGGCTTTTGTTTTTCATGTGATGATATTGCCATGCTTCCTTTACATGATTTGCGCAATTCATCTACTATGCCATGCCATGATCACATTGTTCCAAATATGCATTGTTTATGATGTTGTCCATATTCTCCATGTGATGTTTCCATTAATGCTCATGAGGAGACCCCCATAGTTTCCTCATACATATTAGGAGATTTTGATGCATTCCATACTTTGCATGATTCCCATAATTGCTTGCACCATATGCATTCCATTAATAACAATGCTCTACATATTTCCCATGATGCATTACACAATTTGAGTCTCCATTATGCTATACATAACAACAAACCTATGATGGATGACATGTTTCTATATCACGCATCTCATTTATTTGAGCATTGGATATTTTGTGCTAACCAACACAAGCACGCGTGCATCATGATGGATTATGTGTACATCTACCACGCACGCACAATTTTCCCTTTGGCTTTGTTTTGTGTAGGTACTCATGTATACTCGTCAACCTCTCAATCCCAAGAGTTGACGAAACGAGCTCTTGAGAGCAAAGATGACTTGGGATCCCATGAACTATCCTTCCCACCGCTCTCTTCGCGCAACGACTACGCGTATCTCTCTCACTTGGCTCTCACACGGCTATGGGCGATATACCGCTTGTCGCTTCATGCTCATTTTACCGTGTTCACTTTGCATGCTATGCTTGCTTCTATGCCTTTGCCATGCAATTGTGACCCTTGCTTGCATCTAGCCATTATTCATAATTATGCTACTCCTATGTTTATTTACATGCTTGGTGGAGATCATTGTTGCTATTGCCATGTTTATCATGTGCCTCATGCTATTGATGCTATTTTGCTCATATCCTCCTTTCATGCTTATGCTATGTCATGTGAATTATTCATGCACACTATTTGCACCCATGACATGCTTGCCATGATTCCTTCTAGTATGTTGCATCTTCGCACTACTAGCTTGCTTGAATTGATCACCATGATTGCTTGCTTTGTCGCATCACCCATGTTCAACTCTTACACGCTTTCTTGGGTTGATGACATATATGCTCGTGCCTCTCACTTGATACATCTTGTTAATTGTCGCTTGCCTCCAATTATGCTTATTGATCTTGGAGACCTGGACACTTTTCTTGTGATGCACGCTTGTTTGATAGAGCCTATTGTATTTGGTTGTTCTCGCATCATATGCCTCCATACTATGAAATGCTCCCTTGTCCTTTCTTACGATGAGCATGATGCATACACTTGTTGGGTATCTTACCACACGAATGATAGGTTTCGCACTTCCTCTAACCACATTTGTTTTTCCGAGTGTTTGTCATGTTCTGTAGTTTTGAAGGATTCACAAGGTGGTACCATCACGAGCCATATTGGTCAAGTGAAGACGTACATGATGCACAACACCAACATTTTCGACATCCTCATAAAGGTGAATTCATTCCCTTTGAGTCATTCTCAAATACGCATATTGGATGGGTCATTCTTTCATTGTTGCCTCTTTCTTGTTGTCTACATGATACATCTATCGGATGGAGGACCTACATTGGAGATGGACCCTATGCACCTTCAAGTTGAGGAGTGCCACGACATCGAGATATGGTACAACACCACCCATAACAAATTTGCATCTTATGCATGGATTGACTGACATTATGATTGCCTTGTAGCATCTTGTATTCCCATGTCATCCATGATACATGAGCTTGTGCACTTTCTTAGCAAATTTGTTGTGATCTTTCTTGATGGCATATTCATACATCATGATATTATTGCCTACCATCAGTTGCATGATAACTTATTCATATTGAGCATCCATTGCCATATTCATGCTATTGATAAACCATCTCTCTATGAGATCATTTTGCACCGTGGTTGCATTGATCGTATTCACAACACATTTGTGTGTGCAATTAATGTTTTTCTCCCATGAATGCTTCGCATACCATTCCATATCTTTTGGATAAGCTTCATGCACCTTGTCATGACCAATCTTGTTGCATGGACTCTTTCTTATTTCATGGACACTTTGTGTGCACTAACCACTGTATTTCCGAGTGTCATTTGTGTTTGCTCTTTTTGCATGTATACCACTCCGACGACACCTTGGAGTACTTGGATTGTGCAATGTCTTCAACTTCGTCTAACTACAACTCCGTCCACAACAACTGTTTCCATGGTGATGAGGATCACGATATGAGGTCGGATCTTTCCCAAGGGAGGGGAGATGATGCGGAGCATCCTACGATCATCCCCATGTACACTCGAGCATACGCCATTGGACACAAGGTGAACTCGCTCCTTTCTGAATCTTCCCTTTCCGCATGTAAGACATGGATGCTACTTCAAGCGCGGACCTTGTGCATACTCAGGTACACCCGAGGAGACCATAGAGAGCCCAAGGACCAAGGCCAAGCATGCACGGAAGTGAAGGAAGGAGAAGGAAGAAGGGCCAGCTGCTACAGCGGCCGGACATCCGGCCCAGCCCGGACATCCGGCCCGAGCCCCGGAAATCCGGCATCGGCCATCCAGAGAGCACCGCAAAGGTCCACCGCAGCCCAGACATCCGGCCATCACCATGGACATCCGACTCCTCCCGAAGCCCCGGACATCCGGCCCCTTCGCCCGGAAATCCGGCCCTTCCATCACCGAATGCATCTGGAAGACCAAGGCTAGCCCGGACATCCGGCCCGTCGCGAAGCCCCAAACATCCAGTGATGCGGAGCATCCCATGACCATCCCCATGGATGCCACCTCAACTATCCAAGCTCCAAGTGGACCAATGACAAGGGCTAGGGCACGTGCTATTCAATTCGAGGTGACATCACTCCTACTTGAGTTTTCCCCCTCTTCAAGTGAGACATGGCTACTGCCTAAGTCCAAGATACTATGTGTCATCAGGTACAGAGCTCAAGACTCGGAGCCGAGGACTGTAGAAGAAGAGATAGGAGTCAACACTCTCGACAGCCCAGAACTTCCGGCCAGAGGCCGGAACTTCCGGCCCCTGGACCTTCCGGCGGACCCGGAGCTTCCGGCCACCGATGACTTCGACTAGCCCAGGCGTGCCAACTCTCGGGTTAGCCCGGACCCCGTCCCGGACCTTCCGGCTCCTGGAACCTCCCGCCTGCCCGGACCTTCCGGCCCCCAGATGCCAGCACATCTCCACTGCGCCAACTCTCTCGTTAGGCCAGACCCTCCCCGGAACCTCCGGTTCTGGGAACTTCCGGCCCTGCCTGCGCGCACCCACTTGGGCCGGGGCCCGTCTACCCTTTCGTCACCTAGACTATATATACTCTATCCCATACGAATTTCTAGGGTTAGTGATGTAGGGTAGAACCCTAATCGCCCGATCTTTCACGAAAGGAGCGGATCCCGCGAAGAACACGAGGAACACGAGGGAAATCACGGGGGAAAACACGAGAGAATCACTCAACCGAAAAGAAATAGTCACACATGCGCTAGATCCATGATCACAAAGGGAGATACAATATCCAAAGTCAACAACGAACGATACAAGAGGTGGCCGGTTCTTCTCCGTGAGGAGGTCTTGAATCCACAAGGGTATCTTCCCTTAGAAAGGGGTCTTGAATCCAAAGGTGGATCTTCTCCGAAGAGGGGCCGCGGTCTCTCTCAAGGAGTAGATCCGATATGGATGAGCGTAGCTCTATCTCTCAAATGAGCTATCACAACGCTAACCCTAGAAAGGAGGAGGGAGAGGACTATTTATAGTGTTAGTGCAAATGGGGGTGAAGTGAAGGGGTGCATGGGCCTCAGCCCGCAACTGGGCACGGCCAGGTACCGGGCATCTGCTGGGGACCGGTCATCCGGTGGCTCGTGGGCGGCCGGACATCCGGTAGGGGCCGGTCGTCCGCTCGATCTGGCTCGGATGCTGGTGTAGCGGATTTCCGGTCTGGACTGGTCGTCCGGTCGCCGGTCGTCCGATGGCGTCGGACGTCCGCTCGTTTGGCTCGGGTGCAGGGACACCGGTCGTCCGGTCTGGACCGGTCGTCCGGTGGATCTTCAGGCGCCGGACGTTCGGACTCGACCGGTCGTCCGGTGGCTGGAGCTTCTTCGACAACTGTTCTTCTTGCGTCTTCGTTTCCATGATTCCGTCGCGGATGGTGTAGGTGTTCCTTGGCGCTTGCACTCCTCCACGTCGTCCGCAGCGTTCCGACAATACCTATGCATGCACACGGGAGAAGTGTCAAGTAGTATACAATCCTCGAAGGGGTCAAGTGAGCACGTGTAAAGGAGATGATTCACCTTTGTGTGTGTGAAGTAGAGGTCGCATGTGTCACTTGCCAAACGGACTCTTGACATGGTGATGTCCGTAGGATGCTCCGCATAAGTTAGCGTTGGTTTAGCTCATACTCAGAGATAGAGCTTCGCTCATCCATATTGGAACTACTCCTTGAGAGAGATCGCGGCCCCTCTTCGGAGAAGATCCACCGTGGATTCAAGACCCCTTTACGAGAAGATCCCCTTGTGGATTCAAGACCTCCTCATGGAGAAGAACCGGCTACCCTTGTATCGTCCTTAGTTGTCCGTGGATTCGTGTATCGTTCTATGTACCCGAGGATCTAGCACATGTGTGACCTGTTCTTGTTAGTTTGAGTGTTCCTCTTGTGTTTCCCCTTGTGTTTTCCCTCGTTTCCCTCCTCGTGTTCTTCTCGTTCTTCGCGGGATCCGCTCCTTTCGTGAAAGATCGGGCCACCAGTGTTCTACCCTACATCATCTTGGTACCTAGAGCAAGGTTGATCACGATTTCGGAGCCTCCCCGTTGTGTTTCTAGCCTAATTTTGTTGTTTTTCGTCCTAATCCGAAAATCCCCACCAAAAATAGCCCCATTTTTTTTGTGATTTGTTCGTGTGTTGAGATTTTGTTGGTGTTGATCCATGAATTTTGTGTATGGCTCGTAGATCTAGCCTCCCCACCCTTATTTTCCTCAAATTTCTTCTTTTTCCCCTTCGGATTTGGGCTTTTTCCCCAAGTTTTTCTGCCCATATCCACGATCCCGAAGTCTGTGTTCTTGGCAGAATCACGACCACCGGAACTTCCAGTCCAGCCCGGATATTCCGGCCCCCGGACCTTCCGGCCTTCCCCGGAACCTCCGGACCCCGGACCCTCCGTCTTGCCCGGAACTTCCGGCTTCGACAGAAAGTTCGCACTACTTCCACAACTCCACCCAAAATTCCACCAATTTTTGCTCCGGTGCTCACCATATACCATATATATTTCCTCATACCTCCACCACTTCCGCATAACCCACCATTTTTGGACCGTTTCGCTCTCCGACACAATTGCTACTTTGAGGTTTGAGAATTTGAGTTGCGGTACCGTATCCTTTTGTGTTTCAGCTATCTAGGTATGGTTCAACATCGACATCACCACTGCTCATCTTCGCCACGGACGCGTCATCAACAATGACCACCTCGACTACGACTTGGTATTCGTCCCACCATTTTGACACCATACCGAAAGCAAGACCGGTAACCTAATCTTGGTATTGGACATATCATTCTTGCCATTACATTGATAGCCATCATAGCCTTAATCCTTTGTGTTGCTTACCCATCGAGACTAGCCATTGAGTATTGCCGGCAACAAGACTTGTGCACATTAGTGATCATACTTCCCATAGCATACATACATACATGATTGTTGCCTATATTGGTATCATCTCTTGTGCCACAAACTTGTCATCGCATACTCACTTGCTATCTTGGTTCGTTAAACATTGCATGAGAAAAGAGCTCAAACATCAAAGAGCCAACCAAGCTTTTAAGCAAAGAGGAATGATACGCAAAGAGCTTTTAAGCAAGAACTATAGCATCATAAAACATTAAGATTGTCATACTCGATCATCTTGGATCATATCATAGCAACACCTTGCATACAAAGTATTTGGGATAGAAGTCGTTGCATTTTTGCTAAGTAGGTTGTGCACAAGTTCTTGTATCCGCCTATCGTGCAATCATGCTAGCGTCTCTCTAGTGTTGTGCAACAAGAGCATTTTCGTGGATTCCACATTTTGGCTCACCCTTGGTTGCACAACCCCACTTATCTTTTTGCGTGTATGTTTCCGTGTACCTTATATGCTTGGTCTACTTGTTACATTGCATCTTGCGAATCTTTTCCAACATTATTGAAGCTCACTTACAATTGCATCAAATTTTCTGCCACCATCCTAACCAAGGTCCACCAAAAGCTTTTACTTGCGTAGGTGTGAGAAACCGACAAGAACTCGTACCAATTGTGCTATTTCCTTGTCCTACATTGGAGTGATCCTCGATCCACTTTCAACTTCGGTCAAGGTACATTTGGTACTCGTTCCTCTCTTTCTACCACTCACATTTGTCTTGGAACGATGGATAGGCCAAGTACTTCTACCAACCCACTCTTCATGGAGCAATACGATGACATGAACTCCTTCGTCACCAAGAGTCACCTCTTTGGTGCACAAAGTGCTTTGCATCAAGAGCAACAAGCGATGAGTGAACGCATCGACAACCTTGCCGCCGACTTGCGACTTTCTGAGCAACGTACAAAGGACTACTTCAACCACAAGCTCAACGATCACAAGCAAGAGAATGACGCGAGGATGGACAAAATTCGTGCTTTGTTGCTCAACGTCTCATCTTCCACTTCATGAAGGAGCCGTTCAAGCCGCCACTCCGACTTCACCCTCTCCGGCTCAAGTACACCGAAATCGAACACTCCTTGTCGAGCCGCGCGCGCCGACCGTCAAGCAAGCCTCAATCCCCTAAGAGATACCGACTCTCAAGAGCGTCGACAACGTCAAACTCAAGAAGCCTTTGCGCTTGCACGAGAACGGCAACGTCAACGCCAACATGAAGAGGAAGAGCGAGGGAGTCTACACCAAAATGCCCAATATGCCGAGGCACAACATCAAGCACAACAACTCCGTGACGCTCAAGCACTTGCGGTGCAACAAGCTCTACGCGATTCGAGTCGAGCCATTGCCGTCCGAAGCCGACAAGCCTGTGAACAAGAAGAAGCACATCACGAAGAAATTCAAGAACAAAGATTTCACGCTCGCGTGCATCGTCAAGTTCCTCTTCGAGCTCGCGAAGATCCTCCACAAGCTCACCAACACCATCAAGTTCATCGAGAGAATGAAGACAATGGAAATCCTCCATGACAAGAGCAACATGAGGATAACAACCCTCCGGGTCAAGAGCACCACGAGTTGAACAATCATCTACAACATGGGTGTCATCATCCCCGACCCCAACACAATGAAGAGCAACGCTACGGCAAGCTCAAGTTCACCATGCCCAAGTTCAATGGAAGCAACGATCCCGAAGAGTACCTTTCATGGGCATTGAAAGTTGACAAGATTTTACGTTTTCACAATTATGACGAAGAGAAGAAGATCGCAATGGCATCCCTTGAGTTCCAAGACTATGTGCTCATTTGGTGGGAACAAGTCATTGACCGCTGAGAGGCAAGAGGTGAACCACCCATCACTACTTGGGCGCAAATGAAGGATGTCATGAGAGCACGCTTCGTACCTACCTACTACAACCACGATCTCTTCAAGAAACTCCAACAACTCAAGCAAGGAACCAAGAGCGTTGAAGAGTACTACAAGGAGATGGAGATTACCATGATACGAGCCAATGTCACGGAAGATGATGAGCAAACATTGGCACGTTTCTTGAATGGACTCAATCATCCTATCAAGAAGACCGCCGACTTCCAACCATACTCAAATCTCATCGAGCTAGTGCACCAAGCTACCAAAGCGGAACGCCAAGTGCAAGATGATTTCAAGTATGCCAAGTTCTCATCCAAGTCCTACGGCTTCTCCAATAACCTAGCTTCAACGACTCCAACACTGACTACAAGACGTTCTACTTCCAACATCGACAAGTCGACTTCCAAGAAAGCTTCGCCAACTGCAAGCAACCCTACTACGGGCAACTTCAAGCCGAGAGCTTCATCATCATCAACCCCAACCGATGAGACCATCAAGACGAGTTCCTTCAAGTGTTTCACTTGCGGAGGCCGAGGCCACAAGTCCTACGAGTGCACCAACAAGCGAACCATGGTCTTCAACGACGATGGCACGTATGACTCCATGAGCGACGGCGAAATGGAATCCCTCGAGCATGTCGCCATGCACCGCCAAGTGAACAATGAAGAAGAACAAGTCTTTTGTGATGAAGACTCGAGTCCCGCACTTGTTGTCTCCAAAGTCTTGACTCTCCAACATCACCAAGAAGAAGACCAACGATGCAACATATTCCACACCAAGGCCGGCATCAATGGACGATCCGTCAAGGTCATCATCGATGGAGGGAGTTGTCACAATCTCGCAAGTGAAGAACTTTGCTCCAAGCTCCAATTACCCAAGACGAAGCATCCACATCCATACAAAGTGCAATGGCTTAGTGATTCCGGCACTATCCAAGTCGAGCACCGAGTACAAGTCTCCTTCAAGATCGGCGCCTACGAAGACACCTTGGAGTGCGACGTCGTTCCAATGACAGTTTGTCATCTTCTCCTTGGACGGCCATGGCAATTCGATAGAGGAGTCGTCCCCAACGGCCGAACGAACCACTACATCTTCAAGATGAAGGGCAAGGAGTACATCCTCCATCCAATGTCGCCAAGTCAAGTGATCGCCGACAAGCAAGCCACCCATCATGGAGATCATAGTGAGAAAGCGAGCCATCAAAACGAGAGTGAGCGCCACAAGCCAAAATCGAGTGCCTCCACGATGAGCGAAAACAAGAACCTAGTTCTATTTGCCACCAAACGTGAGATGAGAGAAGTATGCGAGGACCCATCTAGAGTCCTACACTACGTCCTCGTGTGCAAGGACAATGCACCACAAACTAACACCTCTCACACTCTTCCTCTAGTGTTGTCTTCTCTTTTGCAGGAATTTCAAAATGTTTTCCCCGATGAGCTACCTCCGGGACTACCTCCACTTCGAGGCATTGAGCACCGCATCGACCTCATCCCCGGAGCGCCACTTCCAAAAAAAGCTCCCTACCGCCTCAACCCCAACGAAACAAAAGAAATACAAAGGAAAGTAAAGCATCTCATAGACCATGGACATGTGCGTGAAAGTTTGAGCCCTTGTGCCGTTCCGGTCATTCTTGTGCCAAAACATGATGGTAGTTTTCGCATGTGCTCCGATTGTAGACCTACCAATGATATCACCGTTCGCTATAGGTATCCCATTCCACGCCTAGATGATATGCTTGATGAGCTTAGCGGTGCCACTATATTTTCTAAAATTGATCTTAAAAGTGGTTACTATCAAATCCGCATACAAGAGGGTGATGAATGGAAAACCGCCTTCAAAACCAAGTTTGGTTTGTATGAGTGGTTAGTCACGCATATGGGTCTTTCAGAAGCGCCGAGCACTTTTATGCGCCTGATGAATCATGTCTTTCGCCCTTACATTGGTATATTTGTTGTGGTTTACTTCGATGACATTCTTGCGTTTAGCAAATCTATTATGGAGCATGTCACCCATGTCCGCACCGTTTTGCAAACTCTTAGAAAAGAGCAACTCTATGCTAATATGGAGAAATGTCTTTTTGGTGTTGATAAGCTCGTTTTCTTGGGTTTTGTTGTTTCTTCTAAGGGTGTTCATGTAGATGAGTCCAAGATTAATGCTATTAGGACTTGGCCGCAACCAACCAACTTGCATCAAGTGCATAGTTTTCTTGGCCTTGCGGGTTTCTATCATCGCTTTGAGCAAGAAGAATGCGCCTTTTGTTTGGGGACCATCCCAAGATACCGCATTCAATGAGCTTAAGAATGGGAACACTACCTTTGTCCCCATGAGTTTATCATTCATACCGATCATGAGACTCTCAAGTATCTGAAGGGACAAACTAAGTTGAACAAGCGTCATGCGAAATGGAGTGAATTTATTGAGTCTTTTCCCTATGTCATCAAGTACATCAAGGGTAAAGAAAACATAGTAGCAGATGCTCTTTCCTGCATTTGCATGCTTGTCATGCAACTTGAGTTAGATGTCATTGGCTTCGAGCATATCAAAGACTTATATGAGCATGATGCAACTTTTACCATTCCTTATGCCAAGTGTTTGTCGAATACATCTTGGGAACACTATTACATCAAAGATGGCTACCTTATGAGAGCTAACAAACTTTGTATTCCCGAGTCCTCTCTTCATTTGTTGCTTTTGCAGGAATCTCATGGAGGAGGCTTAATGGGACATTTTGGACGCGACAAGACGTTCGCCACGCTCTCGAAAAGCTACTTTTGGCCTAAGATGTTTCGGGGTGTTAATCGTTTCACCAACTAGTGTTCTACATGTCGCAAAGCTAAGTACAAAGCTCAATCTCATGGTCTCTATATGCCTTTACCAATTCCGTACCAGCCTTGGGAAGACATTAGCATGGCCTTTGTACTTGGTTTGCCTAGGACTCGCAATGGGAAAGATGCCATATTTGTCGTTGTGGACCGTTTATCCAAAATGGCACATTTTATTCCTTGTCACAAGATAGATGATGCTTCACATGTTGCTAATCTCTTTTGTAGGGAAATATTGCGTCTCCATGGTGTGCCAAAGACAATTGTCTCGGACCGCGATGTCAAGTTCCTTAGCTACTTTTGGAAGACCCTATGCGCCAAGCTCGGAACCAAGCTACTCTTTTCCACGGCGTACCATCCTCAAACCGACGGCCAAACGGAGGTGAAAAACCGCACACTCTCCGCTCTACTTCGAGTACTCATCAAGAAGAACATCAAGGAGTGGGAGGAGTGTCTACCCATCGCCGAGTTCGCCTACAACTGAGCAAGACACTCAACAACCGGCAAGTCCCCTTTCGAGGTCGTCTACGGATTCAACCCTTTGTCACCATTGGATATTCTACCTCTTCCACTACAAGAGCGAATCAATTTGGACGCAAGTGCACGAGTGACCCATCTTAAGAAGGTGCATGAAGATACAAGAAACACCATCGAGCGCCAAGTACAACGCCTTGCGACAAAGCTCAACGTCAAAAGGCAACGTATGGTCTTCAACATTGGTGATCTCGTGTGGCTACACCTTCGCAAGGAGCGCTTTCCACAAGAACGCAAGTCTAAGCTTCGACCACGAGCAGATGGACCCTTCAAGGTGCTCGCACGTGATGTAGGGTGGAACCCTAGATGGCCTATCTTTCACGAAAGGAGCGGATCCCAAAGAGAAACACGAAGAACACGAGGGGGATTCACGAGGGAAAACACGAGAGAATCAGTCAAACCAACAAGATTCGATTACACATGTGCTAGATCCTCGAAACACAAAGAGATACACGATGATCAAAGGTCAACAAAGGACGATACAAGTAACTAGTTCTTCTCCTAGAAGGAGGTCTTGATGGGGCCGCCCAAGAGGGGGTCTTGAATCCAAGTTGATCTTCTCCGAAGAGGGGTCGCAGTCTCTCTCGAGGAGGAGATCGGGATGGATGAGCGAAGCTCTATCTCGAAGTATGAGCTAAACCAACGCTAACCCTAGCTAGGATGAATGGGGGGGGTCTATTTATAGTCTAAGTGCAAAAGGGGGGCGAAGTGAATGGTTACGTGGGCCTCGGGCCTGAATCTGGACGCAGCCAGGTACCGGACATCCCCTGGGGACCGGTCGTCCGGTGTCTCAGGAGCTACCGGACGTCCGGTGTCCTCCGGTCGACCGCTGGTTCTGCTCTGTGATGGGGGTGCCGGATGTCAAAAGTTTCATCATGCACATACAAATTTTTGATATGCTTGAAGCCAATGACATCTAACTCGAGTTGCGTGACTAGCATGCATATGCGGGAAAGAGCATCCGCGACAATGTTTTCTTTACCCTTGATGTACTTGATGACATAGGGAAAAGACTCAATGAATTCACTCCATTTAGCATGATGCTTGTTCAACTTAGTTTGACCCTTGAGATACTTGAGGGTCTCATGATCGATATGAATGATAAACTCATGGGGACGAAGGTAATGTTCCCATTCATGTAAAATGCGGACTAAAGCATATAGCTCTTTGTCATAGATGGGATAGTTGAGTTGCGCTCCGGAAAGTTTCTCACTAAAGTAAGCTATGGGGCGCTTCTCTTGCGTTAACACACCTCCTATGCCATTACCGCTAGCATCGCAATGAATCTCAAAAGGCTTGTCAAAGTTGGGTAAAGCAAGCACGGGAGCATGAGTAAGCAAATTCTTAAGCTCATTGAATGCGATATCTTGGGATGGTCCCCAAACAAAAGGCGCATTCTTCTTGCTCAAAGCATGTAAAGTGAAGCAATGGTGCTAAAATCCTTTACAAAGCGATGATAGAAGCCCGCAAGCCCAAGGAAACTACGCACTTGATGCAAGTTGGTTGGATGCGGCCAAGTCTTAATAGCATTGATCTTGGACTCATCTACATGAACACCCTTAGAAGAGACCACAAAACCCAAGAAAACGAGCTTATCAACACCAAATAGGCATTTATCCATATTAGCATAGAGACACTCTTTTCTAAGAGTTTGCAAAATGGTGCGGACATGGGTTACATGTACTAGGATAGATTTGCTAAACACAAGAATGTCATCGAAGTAAACCACAACAAATATACCAATGTAAGGGTGAAAGACATGATTCATAAGGCGCATAAAAGTGCCCCGTGCTTCCGAGAGACCCATAGGCATGACTAACCACTCATACAAACCAAACTTGGTTTTGAATGCGGTTTTCCATTCATCACCCTCTTGTATGCGGATTTGATAGTAACCACTCTTAAGATCGATTTTGGAAAATATAGTGGCACCACTAAGCTCATCTAGCATATCATCTAGGCGTGGAATGGGGTACCTATATCTAACGGTGATAGCATTGATAGGTCTACAATGAGAGCACATGCGAAAGCTACCATCACATTTTGGCACAACAATGACCGGTACGGCACAAGGACTCAAACTTTCACGCACATGACCATGGTCTATGAGATGCTTTACTTGCCTTTGGATTTCTTTGGTTTCTTCGGGGTTGACGCGGTAGGGAGCTTTGTTCGGAAGCGGTGCTCCGAGGATGAGGTCGATGCGGTGCTCAGTACCTCATAATGGAGGTAGTCCCGGAGGTAGCTCATCGGGGAAAACATCTAGAAATTCCTGCAAAAGAGAAGACAACACTAGAGGAAGAGTGTGAGAAGTGTTAGTTTGTGGTGTATTGTCCCTGCACACGAGGACTTAGTGTAGGACACTAGATGGGTTCTCACACACTTCTCTCATCTCACGTTTGGTGGCAAATAGAACGAAGTTCTTGTTTTCGATCATCGTGGAGGCACTCAATTTCGGCTTGTGGCGCTCACTCTCTTTTTGGTGGCTCACTCTCTCACCATTCTCTCCATGATGGGTGGCTTGTTTATCGACGATCACTTGGCTTGGAGACATGGGTCGTAACACAAACTCCTTTCCTTGCATCTTGAAGCTATAGTGGTTTGTACGCCCATTATGGACGACTCCTCTATCGAATTGCCATGGCCGTCCAAGGAGAATATGGCAAACGGTCATTGGGATGACTTCGCGCTCCAAGGTGTCTTCGTAAGCGCCGATTTTGAAGGATACTTGTACTTGGTGCTCGACTTGGATAGTGCCGGAGTCACTAAGCCATTGCACTTTGTATGGATGTGGATGCTTCGTCTTGGGCAATTGGAGCTTGGAGCAAAGTTCTTCACTTGCGAGATTGTGACAACTCCCTCCATCGATGATGACCTTGACGGATCGTCCATTGATGCCAGCCTTGGTGTGGAATATGGTGCATCTTTGGTCTACTTCTTGGTGATGTTGGAGAGTCAAGACTTTGGAGACAACAAGTGCGGGACTTGAGTCTTCATCACAAAAGACTTGTTCTTCTTCATTTTTCACTTGGCGGTGCATGGCGACTTGCTCAAGGGCTTCCATTTCTCCTTCGCTCAACGAATCATAAGTGCTATCGTCGTTGAAGATCATTGTACTCTTGTTGGTGCACTCATAGGACCTGTGGCCTCGGCCTTCGCAAGTGAAACACTTGAGGGAACTCGTCTTGATGGTCTCATCGGTTGCGCTAGATGATGATGGAGCCCTCGGCTTGAAATTGCTCGTAGGAGGATGACTTGTAGTTGACAAAGCTTTCTTGTAACTTGACTTGTCGCCGTTGCTTGTAGAAGGCTTGGTTGAGGTAGAAGGTGTTGGAGTTGTTGAAGCTTGATTGTTGGAGAGGCCATAGGACTTGGATGAGAACTTGGCATACTTGAAGTCGTATTGTACTTGCCATTCCGCTTTGGTAGCTTGATGCACTAGCTCGATGAGGTTAGAGTATGGTTTGAAGTCGGTGATCTTCTTGATAGGATGTTTGAGTCCATTCAAGAACCGTGCCATAGTTTGCTCATCATCTTCCGTCACATTGGCTCTTATCATGGCAATCTCCATTTCCTTGTAGTACTCTTCAACGCTCTTTGTTCCTTGCTTGAGTTGTTGAAGTTTCTTGAAGAGGTGGCGGTTGTAGTAGTTTGGCACGAATCATGCTCTCATGACATCCTTCATTTGTGCCCAAGTAGTGATGGGTGGTTCACCTCTTGCCTCACGGCGCTCAATGACTTGTTCCCACCAAATGAGGATATAGTCTTGGAACTCAAGGGATGCCATCACGATCTTCTTTTCTTCTTCATAATTGTGCAAACGAAAGATCTTGTCAACTTTCAATGCCCATGAAAGGTATTCTTCGGGATCGTTGCTTCCGTTGAACTTGGGCATGGTGAACTTGAGCTTGCCGTAGCATTGCTCTTCATTGTGTTGGGGTCGGGGATGATGACGCCCATGTTGTAGATGATTGTCCAACTCGTGGTGCTCTTGATGAAGTTGGAAGTCTTCCTCATGTTGCTCTTGGCGAGGATTGGGTCCATTGTCTTCTTGTTCTCGATGGACTTGATGTTCTTGTCTCGCTTGAGGGGGAGCTTGTCTATCTTGATGAGGCGCTTGTCTATCTTGACGAGGAGCTTGTTGACGCACACGTCTTTTATAAATTCTTTCTTGAGCTTCATCACGAAGTGCTTCTTTATGTAGTCGATCAACTAAACATTCATACCTGTTAGCATAATCAGCAGCCATGTATTGCGTCTCATGATCAGAATCATCTCCACCGTGTTCTTCATGTGTAACAAGAGCCAAAGTCTCATCATCATAGTCACTATCGGACTCATACCCACCATCCTCAGTAACAATCATCACACACTTAGATGGGCATTCTCTTGCATAAAGACCTCCACCCTTGCAACGTCGACAAATAATATCATGTGTTTGCCCTATTGATGCCATGGATGAAGAAGAACTCTTTGCAGGCCCAGAAGGTGTGCTCTTGGCAAATAGTGGTGATTGTGCCTGCTTTATTGTATCACGGTTGGAGGTGGCAGCCGACGGAGGCGCCGGTGTAGCAGAACGTGTGGAAGTAGATGATGCACGTGGTGTCCATGATGAAGGTCGACCTGTAGAAAAGTTAGTCCGCACCAATGCCTGTCGATCCTGCACTTCAAATTCAGCTTTACAAGCAAGATGGAATAAACGAGTGATATGAGTATACTCCTTATACTCTAGAATCGTCTGAATCTCTCTATTTAATCCACCCATAAAACGTGCAAGCATAGCTTCATTCTCCTCAACAATACCACATCTAATCATGCTGATGAGGACATCAATACCAGCTAGCTCCGTTTGTCTTTCGTTGTTGCAGGAGGCGCATGGAGGAGGATTAATGGGATACTTGCTACACATTTCTTTTGGCCAAAGATGAGATGGGATGTTGAGCGTTTTGTTGCTCGCTGCACTACATGTCAAAGAGCTAAGTCAAGACTCAATCCTCATGGTTTATATATGCCTTTGCCTGTACCTAGTGTTCCTTGGGAGGATATATCTATGGATTTTGTTTTAGGTTTACCTCGAACAAATAAGGGGAGGGATAGCATATTTGTTGTCGTGGATAGGTTCTCGAAAATGACACACTTTATACCATGTCATAAAAGCGATGATGCTGTTAATGTTGCTGATTTGTTCTTTCGTGAAATTATTCGCTTGCATGGTGTGCCAAATACTATTGTTTCAGATCGTGATACTAAATTTCTTAGACACTTTTGGAGATGTTTATGTGATAAGTTGGGGACTAAGCTGCTTTTTAGTAATACTTGTCACCCCCAAACTGATGGACAAACTAAAGTAGTCAATAGAACATTGTCTACTATGCTTAGGGCTGTTTTGAAGAATAATAAGAAAATGTGGGAAGAATGCTTGCCTCATATTGAATTTGCTTATAATTGTTCATTGCATTCTACTACTAAGATGTGCCCTTTTGAAATTGTGTATGGTTTCCTACCTCGTGCACCTATTGATTTTTTGCCTCTTCCATCTTGGAAGAAGGTTAATTTTGATGCTAAAGAACGTGCTGAATTGATTTTAAAAATGCATGAGTTAACTAAGGAAAACATTGAGCGTATGAATGATAAGGGTAGAAAACATGTTGTGTTTGCACCTGGAGATCTTGTTTGGTTACATTCGCATAAGGATAGATTTCCTAATTTGCGCAAATCAAAGCTAATGCCACATGCCGATGGTCCTTTTAAGGTGTTAGAGAAAATAAATGATAATGCATATAAACTTGAGCTGCCTGCAGATTTTGGGGTTAGTCCCACTTTTGACATTGCAGATTTGAAGCCTTATTTGGGTGAGGACGATGAACTTTCGTCAAGGACGACTTCATTTCAAGAAGGGGAGGATGATGAGTACATCAATACCATTGTTACACCCACAGCCCCTACTGCTATACACACTGGACCGATTACTAGAGCTCGCGCACGCCAATTGAATTATCAGGTACTTTCGTTTCTTGGTAATGATTCTAATGTTCATGAGAATATGATGCTGCCTAAATTGGATACATTTGTTTTGCTTACAAATGAAGGGCCTAGATTGGACAAGAAAGATGAACCTTGGAGCAAGTTCAAGCATGGAGATGATGACATGCGCAAGGGGAACAAGAACGGAGTTACAAGTGATGATTCCAGGACTCTGAAGCCACCATAATGAGTGCATGAAGCATGGGACAAAATATACAAGATGCCACTTCATAAATTTCGCCCAGAGGCTATTCTAGGTGTTGCGTCACCTTATTATTGGGCCAGGCCCATGTATTTTCGAAGTACTTAAGTATAGGCTGTTTTTAGAGTTCGCATGTGTGGGGAAACAAGAGTTATGGTTGGTTTCGGACCCCTCCACCAAGGGCCACGAAATTCCCCCTCTCTCCTCCATATATACAGCCCTTAGGGCATCGTTTAGACTTTGGGTTTTGTTTAGACTAGAAGTTCACCATAGCTTCAACTTCGCGTCCTTCGTTTGTGTCCAACGACCAGACCAAGACGTCAGAGAACCCCACCTTCATTAATAAAGCTTTCCTCTTTTATTCGCCATATCCAGATTGCAATCTCAGTTTCTTGCTTGTTCTTCTTCTTCATTTGCTCGCAGGAAATAGACCCTCGTGGTCAGGTTGATCTTGCTCCAGCGTGGTCAATAACCCTCGGAAGTTGGTTTAGCGATTGCTAAGGCGCGACGTCTTCGCACATTCGTAGTCGGATCGTCAAAGTCGCCTCCCACAGAAAACAATATCTATCTCATCTTCCGAGGGACACCTTTGCCTCTATCAAGTGGTATCAGATTTCCAGGTTGCTCGGTGAGATTTTACAGTTTTTCATAGTTTAGATCGAGTCTGTTCTTCATACCTATAATCCACGAAAAAGCCAAAAAAAATTTAGGCTTAGTTCATCCTATCCGAACCAATCTGAGCCTTTGCATAATCTTTTCTGTATTTGCTGTGTTGAATTTGCGGTTGCATCGTCGTGTCTGGTTGCTGGTCTTAGTGTCTAGTCCTTTAGAGTTTTGAGTTCTGTTCACAAGTAGTCACGCCGTCGCCGCATCATCATCATCACCGCTGCCATATACCACCATCGTCATAAACCGCTGCCATATACCACCATGGTCATCACCGCTGCCATATACCACCATCGTCATCACCGCTGCCATATACCACATATCCATCACCACCACGATAATCCGAGTCCACCTCCATCACTGATTCGCCACCAGTCCGAGTTCCACCGTCCTACATATATCTGCCACCAGTCTGAGTTTCCACCAGATTCATCTCCGCCACCAGTCCTAGTCTGAGTCCAGTATTTGTTGCTTTGTTTTTGAGTTCCAGATCACGCGATACTCCGAGTCATGACAGGATAGGACTCCTGAGATTCCGTGCTACCTGCAGAAGAAAAATAGTTCCAAACTCAAAAAAATTCAGAGCGTGCTCCTCCCTTGTTTACGTGCAGCGCCATGCTTTTGTTAGTGTTCTAGTCTCACGTCTCTAGCGCGGTCTAGCCTAGGACCAGCACAGTACCGTCGTTGAGCGTTTATTCAACTTTGCATCTCTGAATTGATTATTGCTGACCCTTTTTGCTACCATATTATAAGCCTTCCCAGCTCCACATACATCTACTCGTGCGTTTAACTCTCCCTGGTAATCACTCTATCCAAGCTTTGAGAGTTTTGACTACGACGGTTGCCGATCACCGCCTGCTGCTGGGTAAGAACTGGTAAGAATATGAGATTTGCTTGACGGATTTGTGACATCCACCACCACCTGTAACATCCCAAAATTCTAAATTTTGGAATGTTATAATAAATAGATAGATTGATTGATTGTTTGATTGATTGTCTGAAAGTGAGTGAATTCGAAACTTTTGAAAGTTAAATGAGAGGTAATAAAAGGACTTTCCCAAACTTCCATATTTGCTTTATGATCCCTATGAATTCAAATTCTTTTCATCACAAAACCCTGGAGAGAAGATGACATGACTTCTTCCATTTATTTAAATGACAAGGGGTGTTGAAAATATTTGAATTTCATTTGAGAATATTTCCAATTCTGAAACTTTATGCAACTCAATGATTTTCACGAGCGAAGATAAAATGACTTCTTCAAATTATATGAAATATGAGTTGGGAGTTTCAAAGGATCAATTTCAAAGTCCTTTTGGAATTAATTTTCAATTTGGAGTTATTTGAGTTTTATTCAAATTGTTTTTCTCCAAAAATAAAATATATGGAAAATAGTGTAACATGATTCCCTACAATAGAAAATTGGAGAAAAATTTATTTGAAATCATTTTTGTATTTTTAAAATGATTTTTATTGGATTTTATTAGACCAGTAGCACTCTTTGAATTATCTGATTTTGTGTGGATATTATTTAATGCTAGGAAAATGTTCACGTTGTAGGAAATCTTTTTCTAAATTTTTTGATATATTATATGCCTATATAATATTTTCATTTAATTTGTTTTATTATTTCAATTGTCTGGAAAATGTTTTTTTTTAAATTCCCCTCGCCGACTGGGCCGGCCCAGCACCCGAGCCAGGCCGCGGCCCAGCGCTCCCGCGCTCGTCCCCGACTCCGGCGGAGTCCGCCACCCGCACGGAACCCGTCGCCGCCGCCCGTGTCCGTGCGGGACTCCCTCCGCCGCCTCTCTGTTGCCCCTTCCGCGCCGCCTTGCCCCTCTTCCCTTAAATACCGGGCCCCGCCTCTCCCTCCTTCCCCGCATCTCGTCGGAACCGCACCGCACCACCGCCTCGCCTTCTAACGCCGCCGCCGAGCTTCCTCGCCGTCGCCCGCACCTCCCCGACCACCGTAGCCACCACCCACTTCACCACCCCGCCGCGCCGCCCACCCCAGCTACTCCGCCGCCGTCGACGCGCCCCGCCGTCGCCTGAGCCACTTCGCCCGCCGCCGCCGGAGACGCGACTCGCTAGACCTTCGCCGCCCCGGTTCGCCCGAACCGCTCCCCCGACCCGCTGATCTTTTCCGTGGACCGGTATAACCAAACCCTAGATCGGTTTTCTAGTTTTCTCTGGTTTTACATAAAACCCGTTTTTTATATCCAGTTATTTTGCGAACGTTCACTGTTTAGATCTCCTTAGCCAACGGTTTTCGTCGGTTTAGGTTCTGTAGCGAGCATTTGCTCGATAGATTTTTTTCTTTTTCTTTTTAATTTCGGCCAGGGACCCATCCGTGAATATTTTCTTTGCAGATCAGCCCCTGGTTTTCAAACGACTATAACTTTTTGCTCGTTAGTCGGAATTAGACGAAACCAACGCCTACTTCTTCGTTATGATCTCCTCTATCCAGAATTCGAACTCAAACATGTTTTTGAAACTTTAAAATTTGAATTAGATTAGATTTGAATTTTAACTTCGTTTTATCATAACTTGAGTTTCGTAGCTCCGTTTGAGTTGATTCTTTTTGCAAATCGAAGCTCTTGACCTAAACTTTCTAATAAGGCCAAATTTACATAATTTTGGGACTATTAGAAATTGTTTTATGTTGCAAGAGTTATTTTCTTGGTTTTGATGTTTTCCGAATTGTCTTCTTCGATCTTTCTGATCTTTTGAGTGATTGCTTATGTCTGGTTACTATTGCTTGCTTACAATAGATTGACCAGAGTGTGACGAGTAGATCTATCAAGAGTTTTGAGTGCGAATCATCTTCATCAACATTGCAGGCAAGTTCACACTTTGATCATATCCCCTTTTCATACCTAGTTTTATTGCATTAGATCAATCCTCAAACATTGCATGATTAGGATCTAATTAAATTGTGGGATGGGAAGTAGTTGAGGTAGTACCTATTACCTGCTTATTATCAAACCCTTGGGAGTTACTTTTACGTTATGCTTACATTACCATGCTATGCTCGTAGACGTGGATTGGGTTTTGAGAATATTTCATGACAGATGTGAGATTGTTAATTAATGGTTTACTTAAGGTGGCAACTTTAACTCACATCTGGGTGGATTGTGGTACCTGGTTATTCCAGGATTGCCTGTCTAGGCACCTGGGTAGACCAGGATTGCCTGTTTTTTTATGGACCGCCACCCAGGCTCAAAGGGATCATAAGATTATTCATGCTAGAAACTTCCATGTGCAGCCACAAGCTATTATCGACTCTAGCATAGTTGATTAAGTCGTGCGAACTCTTATAGGGTAGACTAGCAGATGCAGGGGAAGGTAGGTGTAACGGTCTATCCATCGTAAGGTGCTAGCGCTTCTGAAAGACTATGTCTCGGTCATCCGTTTTCTCAAACACCATGTAGTGCGAGAAACCAAACGGAGGCGATCGAGTCTTGTTGGGAAAAGTGTGCAAACCTCTGCAGAGTGTATAAACTAATCATGGTTAGCCGTGTCCCCGGTTATGGACAACTTGAGTATCTAGTACCTGGATTATCACGTGAATCTCATCACGTTACTTTAAATGAATATTGTTGGGTTTTAATGATGTTACTTAATTGGGATTGAGAATGCTGTCAACCATTCTCAATGTTCAACAACCACCATGATAGTTAATTAAAATGTATTCCTTTGTAGTAGGGAAAAATTGGATTTACGCAAAACTATAACCATAGAGCTTTTCCACCAGCCAAATATGCATGTAGTGATAGCCTTTATTCATCATTCTCTATGGTGTGAATTTGCCAGTACATTCAATGTACTGACCCTTTGTGGCTGCAATGTCTCATGTTGCAGGATTTTCTTACGACAATGTAAGTGGTACGTTAGGGTTATGATTTCTACACTCAACTTTGCCATTGGTGTTGATGGGAATCCACAACCTTGTTACTTCCGCTATTCGGATTTAGGTAATAGTATTTACGTTACTTTTTACATGTGATTTACCTCTGTTATAAATCCTCGAGTACTGTGTGTGTCAGCATACTGATCCAGGGATGACACTTAAGCACAGAGACTTGACCGTCTGAGGTCGGGTCGCTACAAGATGGTATCAGAGCACATGTTGACTGTAGGACGTGACCCTAGAAACTGGCAAGCCCATGGCAAAGATTTTCCTCTACAACTTTCCCTTTCAAAAAGATCTTTTACCTCTTTTCTCTTCTGAGCATATTCAAATATTCCCTTTAGTGAGACCATATCCCCTTCTTTTTTGACCACCCGAAGATTTGACTGATGAGACGACTACAAGAAGTGCAAGATATCGGACAACTAAGACCACTTCGGAATGAAGAGTATTTTCCGTGCATCTGAATAATGGAAACTACAACGGTTGAAGACCGAAGACTTGTAGAATTTGAAGGCTCTGACGAATTCTCAGATTTGTATAACCTAGGAAGGCTGCCCTTATGGAACTTGGCAGACTATGGAAGTTGTCCATGCCCAAGATCAGGGTGTATCGGAGAAAGACTGGAGCATGGAGAGTTAAAAAACTCAATGTTCTGTCAAGGAAAACCCTAAGGCAGGAGATGTCAACTATGGAGAGATAGCTCATGGAAATGACAAGAGCAGAAACACGGTTATCCGTGATGTGATCGCCCCCTGATGCTATTGTCACCGTGCTGAGTTAAGGATGCATTTCTTCAGAATGGATTGGATGGTACAAAGCTGATAAAACACCTATCAGCAAGAGGAAGTTTTAACTTTAGCTGGTGTATCGCTAGGATCTAGAGTAGTACATCAAGAAGTTTAAGTTGGAGCTCCATGAAGCTGTATTAGACAAGGAAGCATTTCGTGAAGAACTCAGGAACCAAAAGGTGAAAGTAGCCAAGCTGGAGGAGCTACAACCTCGAGATACCGGAGATTCGTCAGGAACTGAAGAATAGTAGGACCATGGTTCATGCCAAGGATGTTGAAACCTAGAAGTTTGAAATACAACTCCAGAATATTAAAGGAGGTCACGAGAGACTTCACGTCAATAGAGATGATCTGGCAAAAGAACTGGAAAAGGACAAGCATGATTGGAAGAAGCCATTGGAGGCATGAACAAGACTTGATGGGTTTGATGACTTTGAAGATTTATTGACCTTTAGAAGACCAAACCCCTGTTATACAGTTACGTTAGATACGACGTTTGTGAGCTGTCATTTGTTTGATGTTTTTAACCGACAGCCACAAATAAAATCTGCCTTTTCAAAACTTTTTGTTTGTATTGTGTGCATCCCTCTCTATCTCTCTTATCTCAGCCCAAACCCATGGACCCAATAGAGGATGAATGAAGATGAGCTTGTATTTTCTGGACCGATGAGTCAGTTGGAGACGGACCGATGGATTCAGAATATGGAGGATCACATGAAGAATAACCCTATAGTCAGAAAGGATATGACCCATCATGCTCTTCAGTGCTTTGAAAGAGGTGCTGCTACTTGGTGAAGAATGTACCAAACCATCAATGGATGGCAAGGAGTAACCACTTGGAAAGAATTTAAGTTGACTTTGCCAAAGTCTCGGCTTGTGTTCCAGAAGTTGAAGCCCTATGAAAATGATATGAAGAAGCATTGTGCATGCAAGCTTTGTGGAGAAATAGGTCACAACCATAAAGAACGCAAGGATGAATGCTCTAATTGTGAAGGAAGTCACCCAGTTGAAGAATGCCCAACTAGGCAGATTACTTGTTTCTTGTGTGAAGGGACTACCCACTATCCTACTCAGTGTCACATTTACCCCATGGTACGAAGAACCATACAACAGAAGAAAGAAGTAAAGAAAGGATCCCTTATGGAAATTTTAGAAGAACCCGTGATGAAGGAAGATGTGGAGGACACACCCAAAGAAGAACCAATTAAACCCTGCACCAAGTCATGCTATTCATGTGGAGAAGAAGGACACATCTCCCAAAATTGTATGAATGGGGATCTAGTAGAATTCCCGACAGAGGAAGTAGAATATGACCCACAAGAAATAGAAGCCATGATTGGGATGGAAAGGTCCAGGAAGAGAAGCAGATTGGATTCCTGGAAGGACCTGAGTCATATCACCTGTTACAAGTGCAAGGAGTCTGGGCACTACCTCAACAATTGCCCAAAAAGGAAACCTCGATACTTGTCAGAAGTAATATGTTTTAGTTGTAATGGAGCAGGGCACTTTGCCAGAGAATGCCCCAAGGAGAAGGAAACTTGTGCTAGATAGTTGAGTTTGCAACAAAAGAAATGGAGTAGTAGAAGTGAGAACATTTTCTTTTATATTGAGGTGTTGAGTTGAGACATGTAATGGAAAAGCGAGAGATTGTAATCACTTAAGAATGAATAAAGTTAGCATCGTTGGTACTGATATGGATCTTATGAGTTGTTACTCTATGAAGAAGAATTTTGGCCATTCTGAGGATATGAGAAATATGGTCTATGGAAGATTTGTGCATTTTAAGGGTGGTAGTACCCTGTAAGAACCTTTGACCCCTGGAAAAGATAAGGATACTCCACTGAGTGGATTTCGGACAAAATGAATACGAGTTTTGTCTCGATATGTGTGATACCCCAAGAGTGTGTGGGATGAAGTTGCAGACCGTCAGTTGTTTGGACCAAATGTGATCAAGGAGTCAGAAGAGAATGTTAAGTTGATTCGAGATAGACTGAAGGTAGCTCAGTCCAGGCAGAAGAGTTATGCAGACTAAAAAACCGCAAGGAGGTAGTCTATGAAATTGGAGACAGAGCATGTCTTCGTCTGTCCCCTCTGCGAGGAGTTAAACGATTTGGAGTTAAGGGAAAGTTAGCCCCGAGATTTGTAGGACCATACCGAGTTTTGGAGCGTATGGGAGAAGTGGCCAACAAGTTGGAGTCACCCGAAGGACTGTCAAGAGTTCATGATGTGTTTCACGTTTCTCAGTTGAAGAATTGCCATGCAGAGGTGGCCAATATTCCCCTGTAAGGACGCTTGACCCTGGAAAGGATAATGATGTTCCACGAACTGGAATATGGACTCCATAAGTATAAGTTTTTATCTTGGTATGTGGGATATCCCACGAGGATGAAGAGATAAATTACTATTGGATATAAAGGAGGTATGATGTTGGAAATATGGATCAATGGAAACTCCATGATGAGTCTGAGTAATCATGTCCTAGTCTGGTGCCAATAGAAGGAAGGAAGACAGTACAATTGGATGGATTTAAGAATACTAGGAAGTTGGAAGTTGCAATAATGATCAGTTGCCCTATGATAAGTTCAAGGACTACAAGTGATGAGATGGGCCATAACCCACAGGCCCCAGGACCTACCAAGAAGCAAGCCCATTCTTGCTAAAGGAAGAACCCTGGAGGAAGATACGACATTTATCGGCAGACACTTTTATAGGGGTAACGCAAAACTTGAGAGTTGTGAAGGAACGATAGATGTTTGTTTGGCTTGCAGAATCCATGGAATTATCCGAACTTAGTTCATCGACAAGAGAAATTCTGCAATGCTTGTGAGGATTACCGAGTGTTAGAATGCGAGATTCGCTAAACCGTATACAAAGTAATGATTTGGGTGCGGGATGGATTGATCACCATACCGACTTACTCTTATTATTCGCCTTGCTATATGGGATGACAAATCTGAGTGACTTGCCTATAGTAGAGAGACGACAATATTAAACCTTGTTTGAACCTTATAATGGTATAGGTATTTTTCCCTTGTACAAGGCAGCTTTGACAACCGTAGACTATACGGTGAGGATCAACCAGACCCATTTCCTGCAGAAGGAACCATAAATTGTTGACCACCATGAGATATCGATAGTTGTTTAGTTTTGGCGCCAGACCCGTCAGCTAAGAAGACCCTGTCTAGGAATAACCTTACCAAGATGAAAGGGCAAAATAATTGAGGAAAAGGTTATACCACTACCGGAAGAGCTCAGAGAAGGAATTTTCTCGAGGATCTGAGAAGACCGACACTGTCAAGAATAAGGATGGAGTATATGAGTTTTGATGGAACAGTAACCATGCTTCTAAGGGTGGTAGTACCCCAGACCCCGGTGATGATTGATGAAATTTTGAAGAGACCCCGAACCTAACGTATTTCTTTCTAGCCTCTCCAAATCTCGAGGACGAGATTCATTTTAAGGGTGGTAGGTTTGTAACATCCCAAAATTCTAAATTTTGGAATGTTATAATAAATAGATAGATTAATTGATTGGTTGATTGATTGTCTGAAAGTGAGTGAATTTGAAACTTTTGAAAGTTAAATGAGAGGGAACAAAAGGACTTTCCCAAACTTTCATATTTTCTTTATGATCCCCGTGAATTCAAATTCTTTTCATCACAAAACCCTGGAGAGAAGATGACATGACTTCTTCCATTTATTTAAATGACAAGGGTTGTTGAAAATATTTGAATTTCATTTGAGAATATTTCCAATTCTGAAACTTTATGCAACTCAATGATTTTCACAAGCGAAGATAAAATGACTTCTTCAAATTATATGAAATATGAGTTGGGAGTTTCAAAGGATCAATTTCAAAGTCCTTTTGGAATTAATTTTCAATTTGGAGTTATTTGAGTCTTATTCAAATTATTTTTCTGCAAAACTAAAATATATGGAAAATAAGGTAACATGATTCCCTACAATAGAAAATGGGAGAAAAATTTATTTGAAATCATTTTGGTATTTTTAAAATGATTTTTATTGGATTTTATTAGACCAGTAGCACTCTTTGAATTATCTGATTTTGTGTGTATTTTATTTAATGCTAGAAAAATGTTCACGTTGTAGGAAATCTATTTTCTGAAAATTTTGATATATTATATGCCTATATAATATTTTCATTTAATTTGTTTTATTATTTCAATTGTCTGGAAAATGTTTTTTTAATTCCCCCGCCGACTGGGCCGGCCCAGCACCCGAGCCAGGCCGCGGCCCAACGCTCCCGCGCCCGTCCCCGACTCCGGCAGAGTCCGCCACCAGCATGGAACCCGCCGCCGCCGCCCGTGTCCGTATGGGACTCCCTTCGCCGCCTCTCCGTTGCCCCTTCTGCGCCGCCTTGCCCCTCCTCCCTTAAATACTGGGCCCCGCCTCTCCCTCCTTACCCGCATCTCGCCGGAACCGCGCCGCACCGCCGCCTCGCCTTCCGACGCCGCCGCCGAGCTTCCTCGCCATCGCCCGCACCTCCCCGACCACCGCA